>NC_048304.1:117578907-117823837 GCF_013100865.1 Trachemys scripta elegans
GCACCAGAATGGCTAGGGATGGCCCTGGAGGTCTTAATGATATTCAGCTCTTAACTGGGCAGAGACGCTGTCCCATCACAAGTGATCGGCAGCTCCTTTGAGCACTTAAAACAACAAAAGACTCCTCATGGAGCCTGTTTAGCTCTATCTTTGAACAGTGGGGAGGAACAGTTTAAACCAGACCGGGGACCCTTAGGGAGAGTCCCCAGCCTTCCTATTTTCACAGGAGTCTGGCATTCAAGGCCCTGGCTTAACAAGGTCCTTTCAGCGGAGGGTGACCCCCTTATTGGGACAGATTAAGCACAGTTCTGCTCCCCTTTACTCATACAATAAAGACAACAACACTGATAACATTTCAGTACCCTGGCATTCAGTACTAAAGTGATTTGTAACCCAACACCAGTCAAAGTTTCTCACTTTGAGCAACACCACTCTATCTGCTAGATATCTAGGCAGCGTTGGTGTGTTCATGTAAATACAGTTTGCTCCGGAAGTCTCTCCTCCTCCCCAACTAGCTGTCAGGGGAGAGTTCATTCAGACCCTTCTTACAAACATAAGATCAACTTCTCTGCCTACATCCTGCTGCAGAACACATGCGTTTACATGTCTCACAACCAAAGTGAACAGTTGCTACTGATTCCAGTTGCTTAATTAGGCAAGCAGCTTCAGGGAACATATGTCTCCTCCATGAACTATGTCAGGAGGTTGTTTCTAAAGAATACAGGTGAATTGGGGCCATTGGCCTGCTTTTGAGCTCTAAACCTGGATTATAATAAATGAAAACACTCCACCTGTCTTCCATCTATTAACCTAATGCCATAGAGCAAATCATGAATAGTAAGATATTCCATGGAAACAATAATTATGACAACATGTACACAAAATATATGCTGTCTGTACGATCAGTTCCAGGAAATATTTGTTTCCAGAATTACCCCGTGATTGTGGAATAAGGGAACATGACAATCGATAGTTAAGGGTTCAAATCTATTCTGTTTTCCAGATATTTGGTACAAATCAGGTCTTAGCCATAGGGGGAAACAGTGTTATTACAGATGGGAGAATGGCCTTCGGACTTTTGATGGGGAGCCAGAATTTATCTGAAGAGAGCAGTGTGACATTCTGTATATCGGGGGAACACTCTATATCCCCCTGTTCAACCTTATAAAATGATTGTGTGATATCCAATGCAAAGTTTGTCATGTCGGGTGTCTTTGGGAGGCTCATGATGCACTGAGCATTGTTGTTATAGTAATGTTATAGATTGTAATTTCATGTATATAGTTATGAGGCTGAAAATGTGTCCTCATGGCTTAAAACAAACCCAGGCAAAAACTCTCCAAGAGCAGCAGGGCAGTTCACACCTCATCAGGGCATGTATGGGACAAACCCAGCCCAGCCTCACAGGAACAAAGGACACTGGCCTAGGCAACAACAAAGGATCTGTTGGACTCTGGAGTGAATCACCCCCCTTCCCTTGTTCAGTTTGGGACTGCGATGAGGTAATGCTCACCTGACTCTGAAGTGAAGCAAAGCCAAGAGGGAAGAAAGAACATGATAAAATGGAGAGACATTTGCCAGGCTCTTCCTCTCTCTTCCACCTCTATCTATAGACGTCACCACCAAGCGACTGAAGCACTGATCAAAGGGGAGAGCCTGGCTGAAGGGCAACCAGCCAGCCCTGTGGTGAGAAGCATCGGAGTTTGTAAGGGCATTGAAAGTGTTAAGATCAGCTTAGAATGCGTTTTGCTTTTATTTCATTTGACCAAATCCAACTTTTTGTGCTTTGACTTATAACCACTTAAAATCGATCTTTTGTTGTTAATAAATTTGTTTGTTTATTCAACCTGATGCAGTGCGTTTGGTTTGAAGTGTGTCAGAGGCTCCCCTTGGGATAACAATTTCTTTGTTAAATTGACGAACCCATATAAACTTGCAGTGACCAGCGGGCATAACTGGACACTACAAGATGGAGTTGTGTCGGGGACCAGAGATATTGGCTAGCGTCATTCAGTTGCACAATCCAAGGAGCAACTTACACGCCAGAGTCTGTGTGTGAACAGCCCAGGAGTGGGGGTTCTCAGAGGAGAGCAGAGCAGGGTAAGGCTGGCTCCCACAGTCGAGGACTGGAGTGACCTAGCAGATCACTGGTCCAGATAACACCAGGGGAACATCACAGGCAGACATTAGACAAGCATGTAGAAAACGTTCAAGATTGCTAAGACATGTTTTATGAATGATTAGCCATTGGAGCAAACTACCAAGGGAAGGGGTAGATTTTCCATTGTTTGAAATCGTCATCTGAAAAGACCAGCTGCCTTTCTGGGATATGTGCTTTAGTCAAACTCAATAAAGGCTCAATAAAGGGGTAACTGGATGGACTTCTCTGGTCTTTGTTATACAGGAGGTCAGGCTAGATGATCACAATGGTCCCTTTACCCTTCAAATCTATGACTAGGATGAATGTTCCATTCAGTCCTCCAGCCATAAGATAGATGGGGCAAGGTACACGCAGGCAATCACAGTTCTGGCCCCACTCTTTCTCCTGTGGAAGTCCATGGGAAAAGGAACAGGGAGGCTCCTTTTTGCAAACAGGATTTTTGGGAGCTTTCCCTCCGGGAGCCTGATCCTGCAGCCCATATGCAGGCAAAACTCCCACGGATTTCAACGGGGAACTTCGCTTATGACACGTCAGCAAGATGCCCTGGAGGAAGCAGAGATGGTATTAATGCAGAGGAACAGCAGAGATTATGATCACACGATGAAGACTAATGGAAAACTCAACCAGTGATGTAGGTTTTTCCATTCTGACCAGGGCCCGTGTTCAAACAACATGAGGGGTGTGATGCTTTGGTGGGAAGTTATTGTAATTATCATTTTTAATTTTAAAAAACTTCACATGCTCGTGAACCATCAATCTCTGCACATGTCCTGCTCATGTCATCGGGTGATCTCACTACTGTTAGAAGCTAGTGCCGCTGGATTAAGCTAGAAGTGTGCTCTCCGAGCCGTGGTAAACGATATGGTTCTTTCTTGTCACGGTTTGTTATAGCAGTAGATTTGGGTGTGATTCTTTCCTATCGATCTTACACTATTTGCTTATTCACGTCTAGACACTGAGCCCTATTTGTAGCTGTGTATTTCCACCATGCTTGGTTGTTTAGCTGCTGGCTGTACTTTATACGTTACTTGACTAAATCAGTACAAAAATACAGTTTCAATGTAGTGTTCTGTGCTGATGCCTAATCTCTTTGTTTTGATGTTCAAGCCGGGAAACTGTCTCCGACCCGCGTACAGCTGGAGACTAGATCAGGTTGCAGGGATGCCATGTTGAATATTACCTACTCCTTTGAGTGTGTTGCCCATTGTGTTGAAAAAAGCTGAATACGGGAGCCTACCTGGGACACGTACGCTGAGAGATTGACATCAGTGATTATGTTGCTGCTCTGTATTCTCCCTTTGCATTTTTCTAAATTGCTTTTCTGTTGTCCTGGGCAAGTGTCCTGTATCTGTGGGTTTCTTTTGGCTTTGGTCACCTCTTCTGGCAGGATTCTTACTTGTGCAGGGCTTGCAGGCAGCAGCATGGATTTTCTCAATATAGTGCAGGAGAAGAAACTAGCAGTTGTGTCAGCCAATAGCTCCATAGCAGAGATTAGAGCTCAATGAGGGGAGAAGTGCTAGTGCTGCAGTGTATAGTATTTATTTATTTGATGTATTAGTTATTGATATTTATTTTCTAGTATTATTTCTATCCAACAACTCCAATATGTTTTTTTTTTTTCATTTTTGCTTTAGACCATATGATGGCACAGAACTTTTGACGTGAATAACCTCAGGGGTCAGGGCTAGCTCCATTTGGACCACTATCATGGCTTGTCTACACGGCGGGCGCTACAGTGACATAGTTATGGCGCTGGGACCCAGTAGCATAGATGCTGTCTACAACAATGGAAGGGGTCTTCCCATCTTTGTAGGCAATCCACCTCTCCATGTGGCAGTAGCTATACTGACAGAATTTTTCTTCGGTGACCATGGGCTGGTCCACACTAACCCCCCAGTTCGAACTAAGATACGCAACTTCAGCTACGTGAATAACGTCCAAGTACCTTAGTTTGAATTACAAGGTACTTACCGCGGGTCCACACGCGGCAGGCAGGCTCCCCCGTTGACTCCGCGTACTCCTCTCAGGGAGCAGGAGTACCGGTGTTGACGGCGAGCACTTCCGCGATCAATTTATCGCATCTAGACAAGACGTGATAAATCGATCCCAGAAGATCGATTGCTTACCGCCGAACCCGGAGGTAAGTATAGACGTACCCCAAGTCTACACTGGGGAGATATGTCAGCATAGCTACAGCACTCAGAGGTGTGACTTTACCCGTGATGGACACGGCTGTGTCAATCTAAATTTTAAGTGTAGACCAGGCCTCAGTCTCTCTGAATGTGCGTGCACACATGGGCCCTTAGCCTTCACCTCTCTGGGGAGGAATCCCACCCTTCTCCCACTCTTCCTATGGGGGCCCTGGAGTGCAGCACCCTGTATATGCTCCATGGTCGCTCAGCAGGCCGGACTGGATTCAGCTGCCCTGCGGTTCTTCCGTTGGGGGCGGTGGCCAGGGCATGAGTCGTGTCACAAAAGAGCCTTTCCAAAAACAAAGTGTTATTTAAAGTCACCAGTAGGACGAAGCATAAGAAGAAAGGGTGTTTTAGTTCCAACACAATGAACAATCTGCACCCATTTGTCGTACCTAAGGCTTAGGTAGGCCTCGCTTAACCCAGGCACCCCACTTCTGGGACTCAGGGAGACAATCTGCTGCACCCCCTGCAGTCCCTGATTGTCTCTCCCCTGAGCTCAGGTTTTTAATCCACTTGTTTTCCCACTTGGATTCCCTCTTCCCTGCTCTAAGGCCGGAGCGCTGAACTCACCATGGCCAGAGGTTAACTTTCAAAAGCTCAGCACCACCTTTATTGCCTCTTTTAAGTAGCAGTGAATGATGCTACCTGAAGCTCGTGCTCTCCCTTTCTGCAAGACAGAATTAACCCTCGGGAACTGCATAGCCAACACCACAAGAAAAATTAAACTAGCAGATGGAACATGGAATATTGGACGGGCATCGTCCATGGGCGCCACAACTAGTCTTTTCCATTGGCATCAGCATGACCACTTGCGTGAGCCAGGCTGGATCCCCAGGCTGTCAATCTTGCATGAGTAATCACTGGTGAATTCTATGCAACCAGCGTTATGGAGGAGAGCAAAACTAGATAATTGTAATGGCCCTTTCTGGCTTACAGAGGCAATTCATTTGGTTATAAACCAGACAGTCCCCTTTTGGTCGGTTTGTCCCCATCCGGTACTGGTCCAGGGCTCAAAGATGATGACCGTGGATCAGGAGATCTGAGCTCTAGGCCCCGTTCTGCCATAACCTTCATTTATGACCTTCTCTAAGTCCTTTATTTTCGCCATTGCTCAGGGTTTGTCCACCCATAGCTGCATCACTGCTGGGGCACTTCAGTGCACATACGAGCTACGCTGATGCTTGGCGTAGGTAATGCACCGCCCTGAGAGAGGCGGTAGCTAGGTCGATGAAATTGACCTAGTACTTTCTAGATCAGGGGTTAGGTTGGCTTAACTGCTTCACTCAGGGGTGTGGCTTATTCACACCCCTGAGTGACGTAGCTGGGTCAACCTAACTTTTTAGGGTAAATCAGGCCTCCATTTTTCCACCTGTGAAATGAAGATGACAACACCTACCTATTGCTTAGGAGCCGAGGTTGTGAATATTCATTCAATTACTAGCAAGAGCCAAAATATTTCAAACTTAGACATTTTCCAGGACATTTTCCCATTTTTTTTTCCCAGCCAGCTCTGTCCAGTCCATGCTTGTAAAAATGCCACATTCCAAGAGCAACGTATCAGGTGTAAATATCTTTGAAGTGAGAGCGGGAAAGAGAACAGATTCACAGAAGGGACCCTCGTGATCCTCTTGTCTGAGGTTCTGAATAACACAGGCCCTAGAACTCCTCCCAAATAATTCCTAGAGCAGATCTTTTTTTTTTTAAAAAAAACAAAAAACCTCAACTCTTGATTTAAAAATTGCTCCTGATGGAAAATCAACCATCACCCTTGGTAAATTGTTTCCCTGGTTAAGTACTCACTGTTAACAATTTATGCCTTATTGCCCGTTTGAATTGGTCTAGCTTCAACTTCCAGCCACTGGATCGTGTTCCACCTATCTCTGGCTAGATCGAAGAGCCCATTATTAAATACTTGGTCCCGGTGTAGGTACTTATAGACTAAGTCACCCCCTTAACCTTTCCTTTGTTAAGCTAAATCGATATGGTGTCAAAGGCTGAAACGTGACCGTGTTGAGGGGTAGCAATTGAAAACACGCCGGAGTCCCATCCTGCAATGGGATCCGGGCACCTCTGCACACTCCCAGGGGCTCCACCCACATGATGCTAATTACAGTACCACATTCCAAGAACGGATCCCCACTGAAAGGGGGCGGAGGATAACATATGCCCTGTATAAATGGCCTCAGAACCACTTCATTGAAAGGCAGAAAGACACCCTGTTACTATTAACTCTTTAAAACAAGCATGAAGCGATAGATTGAAAGCAGCATTCATTTCACACCGGTTTTCTATCCACATTTATCCATTTCACTAGCTCAAGCCTGGCAGCTTCAGGATTACAAAGATCAAAGAGCCAGGTGGGTGCTGAGGCAGCAGCAGATGAGACATCTGAAACATCAGAGGATAATTGGCTGAAATTGCAGGTTCCCAGAGAGCAGAGCACATCGGAGTCGTTTCACAAGCAAGGAGGCTCCGCAGCAGACTGTTATGAGGCTTGGGTACCTGCGTGGATTACTTATTTCACCATCTAGTGGCAAAAGCAAATAATGCTAAGGGATCAGCCAGCCGTCAAACCCTGCTTGTAAAACTTCCCTTAGTGCCCAGCCCTTCGTTGTTATCCTTTCTGAGGTGAGGATGTATTTTAAACCCACCAAGTGGAGGCAACTAAATTGTGGTTTGCACTGGGAAGGAAAAGATGCCAGTTGTGATCTGAGCTTGATCAGCAGGGTAGACAGGCTGGCAATCCATCCCCAGCCCATACAAGCGTCCCCGGTGGGCACTCGAACACCACAACAATGCGCACCATCAAAGAAGAGAGGTGATACGGACGAAGGAGAGTGAGGGGCAGGGAGGCTGGTGAGGAAGAAAGGATCAATGCAATGATACCATGCCTGCATTTCCCTGATGCCACATACCACAGCCTGTGGTATCATGACTTTGTGCACACGCTACTGCATATGGGCCTGATTCTGTGAGGTGATGGGCACCCTGAACGTCCACGGACACCACCGGCATTCAAAATCTGGCCGCATTTGGCCCTAATAGGATTCCGCCCGTAGCATATAAACGGTGAGTGAGGGTGGGTGTTCCTCTGTTTAAGAGTCATTCCGACTTGAACAAGGTTTTTCCCCTGCTGTTCTGACTTCCTTTACTCTCTTCCAGTGCTGGGGTTTACGAGTACTGCACAAAAGGGACATGGGTCGTGATGACTTTTTACAGGTGCTATCGCTGTTCTTGCTGCAAGAAGTTCCCCTGTGTAACGTGCTTAATTATGGCCCTGGCTGAAAGGGTGAGTGGGCCCGGGAGGCAGGCAGAACTCTGACACTAGCGCCCCCGGAGGTCACAGCCAGTAGGGCTGAAAGCTGCAAAGGAGGAACAGGCAGGTTGGGGGCAAGGAGAGGGCTCCCTTGTGCACACCCAAGTGCTATTTTAAAGGAGCAGTGAGCACTGCCGCGGCCTGCCCTCCCCATCCACATACTTTGTGCCAACCTTTGAACGGGGCAAGCAGAAGGCGTCTGGCCAGTGCCACTCAGGGTGTATCTACACTGCAAAAGCGGGTGTGTTCTCAGCTAAACTGGGTTAAAATAGCAGTGAAGATGCAGCAACTCAGCTTAGCGCACAAATTCAACCCCAGGCTCCCTTATAGGCTTTAACTCCAGCTGACAACCCAAGTTTAAAGCCAAGTTGCTGTGTCTTCCAGGGCCACCCAGAGGGGGGACCAGTGGGGCAATTTGCCCCAGGCCCCAGGCCCCACAGGGGCCCCCACAAGAATATAGCATTCTATGGTATTGCAACTTTTTTTTAATGGAATGGGCCCCCAAAATTGCTTTGCCCCAGGCCCCTGAATCCTGTGTGTGTGTAAATAGCTGCCCATCACCTGTTACAGACATAGGCCACTTTCAGGTAGGTCTCAGCTTCACTTTATGGCTCACTATAGGCTCTTTGCAGCAGGAACCAGCTTTTTGTTGTGTTTGTACAGCACCTGGCACAAAGGAGTCCTGGTCCCTGAGTAGGGCTCCTACGGGCTATGGTAATATGAATAATAATGATAATGTTCCCCCTTTACAATGGCATGTGGCCTGTGATACTACAGAAAGGATAAGCTGGATAAAACCCATCTGTGGTATACTGAAAACTGTGTTAAATTACAAGGAATCATTTTAAGTGGTAAGCGGTTTCCCGGTCCTGCTTGCAGGCAAGGGAGCTCTGGAGGGAAGTGTTCACTCTGAGCCTCAAGCAGTCAGGCTGCAGTGACAGCCTAAAGCAAAGTGGGGTGAGTTGTGCCTCGCTCTCTGAGGGAGCAGCCTGCTTTGTCTCTCTCTGGTTTTGGTTCTTGTGTGTCCAAGTTCTGGATTCTAAGAAATAAAGTAGTGTTACGCTGCAACCTTCCCGAAAGAGTATTTTTTGTTTTTATCCATCTTCTCGGCATGTATACCAGAGACAAGGGATCGACAACCTTTGGCATGCGGCCCGCCAGGGTAAGCACCCTGGTGGGCCAGGCCAGTTTGTTTACCTGCCATGTCCACAGGTAAACAAACTGTCCCAGCCCGCCAGCGTGCTTATCCTGGTGGGCTGCGTGCCAAAGGTTGCTGATCCCTGCCATAGACATAACAATATCCTCCTCCTTGGAAAACTCAGACATAAAAACAGCTGACATCAATACAGCAGATTGATGATGATGAGGCTCACTTGAACCACAGCTGAAATTCAGCCATCTCTCCAGCAGATGGCATCAGCCTGTCAACCCCTCACAGCAACACTCCCCAGAACAGCAAGTGAACAGGGTCTTGCCCAATAGAAACTACAACTGGGAGTTCATGGGGTGACATGATTGCCAACAGGAACTGCACCAGGCCAATGAGCTCATGTCCTTTCACAATCAAAATTGACATCCTTAAAGGTGATGTCCTTAAAGACCTTACAGTTATTTTGTGGTGTTCCTCTACCCAGACATCTGCCCCACTCTGCTGCTGCTATGTAAATTGCAGTGCGGGGTGCCACAGATCCAGTTGAGCGCCTCCTCTTGGCAACCCTACAGATTGCTGTGAGAGGAATCCAAGCCTCGGGATCCTGGCTGTTTTAAGCCTCCCAATGTCTGAACCATACACGACCCCGCTCCTGGAGTCTCCAGGCACATCTCTTAGAGTGCAGATCCTGTCACCCCTTCCTGAGAGCTTGGATGCTGTAGTCCACCTGCCTAGCCCCTTCCTGACCCCCCTGTAGCTTAAACACATCCTCTCCGAGAACCCCACTTCTGGTTTGCCATTTATCTCTCTCAGGAGGCACATGCTACTGTGAAGCACATTACACACAAGACACTGTGCCCAGAGTTTAACATATGATTCACTCTTATACTTCCTAGTATGAGACACACACAGAGATCCATACAAAAACAACAAATCCTGCCTCAGTTTCCTCTCCATTCCACAGCATCCTTTGGGCTGGAGTCAGAGCCATCCACTTCCCTCCGCTGCAGAGCATGGCTTGGGTTCCTGCAACATGGCGCCAGCTCACTTCTTGTGACCTGGGTCCAGCCATTCCCTTCCCTCCTCCTGCCCCAACTTCCATCTTATTTTACTCCACGCCCCCTTTGTGACTGTGTGGGTCTGTTTACACGGTGGTCCTGCCCTCACCTGTCTTCTTTTGTTCTATTTCAGGATTGTCCATTGCTCTTCCCTCTCCACCCCCTCCTCTACCAGTCAGATAAGAGGAGGAAGCATCTTCTCCCAGCACATTCCCTTCACAGCTCTCTGAGCAGTTGATAAGAGTTGCTGTCCATTGTCTTCAGTCTGGGGAAGACGTTCTTTTGGGTTGGTCGGGCATGGTGGGCACAGGTACAGACGGGTATTCGTGATACAGCAGTTTTCAGAACAGCAACTCCATAACATTAGCCACAATTCATAAGTTGTAGAACCCAAAATCATCAGAGAAGGCACCCGCCCCAGTCCCCAGCATGCACGGATACATACATAGAGATGACTTCTCAGGGTTTGCAGTGCATCACCTGGACGGACTCCTCAGAGCCAGAGGAGAAAGGCAGCCCCATGGCTCCCTCTGAACACCTCAGCATCTCCTCAGCAAAAGGAGCTGAAAGAGCCTCATGGCCAACAGCAATTGCAGGCCTGGAGTCAACAGTGTGCCCTCAGCTTCCAGCAAAAGAGGGAGGCTGTAGTCTGCATCCAAAGCGGCACAGCTTCTGGGACACTGCTCTCCCAGCAGACACATCTCAGCCTCACCTTGTTCAGCATCTGAATTCACAGGGCTGGCTCTAACCCCCCTATTTACAACCTTTCCACACTGACCTCTGATCGGCTCAGCTCGCAGCTGGTGGCTGCATGGAGTCTGCTAATCTGCTTAACCAAGGTAAAGGAACCCTTTGCATAGCTTCCCAGACAGCTACTAAGCATGCTCTAACTACCACACCCTCTCCTCTAGAGCAGCGGTTCTCAACCAGGAGTACGCATCCTCCTAGGGGTGCGCAGAGGTCCTCCAGGGGTACATACATCTAGGTATTTGCTTAGTTTTACAACAGGCTACATAAAAAGCATTAGCCAAGTCAGTACAAACTAAAATTTCATACAACGACTTGTTTATATTGCTCTACATATCATACACTGAAATGTATGTACAATGTTTATATTCCAGTTGATTTATTTTCTAACTATATGGTCAAAATGAGAAAGTAAGCAATTTCTCAGTACTAGTGGCTGTGACACTTGTGTATTATTATGTCTGACTTTGTAAACAAGTGGTTTTTAAATGAGGTGAAATTTGGGGGTACGCAAGACAAATCAGACTCCTGAAAGGGGTACAGTGATCTGGAAAGGTTGAGAGCCACTGCCATTGGTCCCCTGCCCATTGCCCTGCCCTGGGCACGTGTGCAGAGACCAAGAATTCAGCTCAAGTCCACAACTCCTCCCCCTGTTTCTCTTGCCTCTTTAGACTTAAAATAAAAAAACCATCAGTTGCTGCACTACAAGCATGTGGGTTACACATGTGCCCCCTAAGCTGGATCCACACAAAGACCTGAAGGAGCAGCAGGAATTATTCTGTTTTCCGGGCTTGTTCGGTGGATTTTACAAAGGCAATTTTATTATGGCATGTACACTTCCTTCTCCCCGCTGAGCCCCCGCGCACACACGAGTTTGGATCCTGTATCCCTCAAAAAGGACAGACCTCTACTGGGTGAACTCAAGGAATAACTCCATTGCTGTGCACCAGTGGTAGGCTATTCTCCTTTGTGTGAGCCATCCACTGGAGGGACAGGTAACATACCCTTGACATGTATATTACCCTAACACTTCCTGTCATTCCCATTGCCACCAGCAGGGGATGCTGGAAGGAAGCAGTATCCATGGGTTTCTATCTTATCACTTAGTCCCTAAATGGAAAGTAATTGCCCCCACTCCATGGAAGAGGATGAGCTGTCAGACCTGGGAGGGAAATCCTCTGAGGAGCTATAACAAATGCTGCTGGGTGACACACGCAAAACCAGGAAGCCAAGCAGCTATGCCTGGACCACATCTCTGCAGGAAGGAGGTGGGCCGATGTTTGAACTCTGACTGGCAGACGTTGCCATATAGCTTGCGTGTGCCTGCATGACAATAACCAAGCTACAGCTAAAAACACCAGATCTAATTGGGGAGGAAACCTCCTTACTCAAGCCAGCATCGCCTGTCCTGGTGTTGGTGTGTAGACTCCATAGACACTGTATTTCAGAGAGAAAATATTCTTTTTATGCATGCAATATTTTTGTCTAGTATTTAAGTTATTACTACGCAGATCTGAGGGGTATTTGTTTTTATAAGATGCTCCGGTGAAGTTTAATGCTGACTTTCAGCGTCATCACTTATTCAGCATTACTAGTTGCTTTCCAATGGTCTAAAACAGCTCCCTGACCCAAAGAGATGACAGTCTGAGATTCTACAAGAACGGGTGCTTTATGTGTAATGATGTAGACATAATACAACAAGTGAAGACAAAGATGGGGAGGTGGCGGGGAGAAGGGTTACAACAAAGAAAGAGCGCTGCCTTGCATTGTAATTTGCACACATTTTGTTGGTTCTGATTTCCACTCCCCCCAGAAATCCTAGGATGAAATTCTGGCCCCATTGAAATCAACAGTAAAACTTCAAGCGGGGGCCAGGATTTCACCTCAGGTCTTTAAATGTCACAGATCAATTATTAAAACTCAAGATGGTGTGTATTAGAGCTAGGTGAAAAAATGGATGTTTTGGTTGGCTGGCCATTCTGAAAAAAATAGAAATAAATCAGGAAAAAAAAAATAATTTCACTTCAGACTAAATGTTTTGTTTAGATTTTGTCCACTTTAAAATGCTTTTGATTTAAAAAAATAAATAAAATTAAAGTTTGAAATGAAAATTCATTTAGAATCAAATAATCAATAGGTTTAATTTCAAAAGTATTGAAAAATGAAACATTTCAATTTTTTGGAATTTTTTTAGGGTTTTTTTTTTTTTTTTTTAACTGAAACAATTTGGCAAAATCGATAGAGATTCACCGACAGTTTCCGTATTGCCAAATCGGTATTTCCCACCCCTTAAAAAAAAAAACCTTTAGTGCAAAAAAAAAAAAAAAAAATCACCCGCACCAGTGTGTACATCTAGCACATACAAGTCTCTGCTGCTTGGATTAAGTCTCTTTCCTTATTCCTGGGGTGTGCATGTCTATCCCACCACAGAAGAACTATGCAAAATCCTCTTGCTCCACTTCAGCCTTTGAACATGGGTGAACACCACCTTGAGTGGATATCCTCATCAATGAATTATTTCACTGTCAACATCGCAAATCACGTTGCTTGTTCTCCCCAAGTCATTCTGGGAGCAATGCCATTTAGGGCTGAAGAGACGTATTATTCCTTCACTTATTATTCTGCTATTTACTGTATGTCAGTGTGACTTAAATCTAATGGCAGGAGGATTAAAAGGGAAAATAAACTTCAGGAGAAATGCTTACAACCTCCTACAGCTGGCTACAGCTGAACTTTTCCTGAACTCAGCTTTCCATTTATTGAGCCTGAATGATTTGCTGGGTTACCACTTCATTACTGTTGTAATTGCCATATGGTGTCCAAGTATTACTGAAAACCAAGGGAAAGTAGTAAATGCAACTGAATGCACTGAGAAAAAGAACACCCTAAATCAGGCACAGTGGCCTAACAGATCGAAAGCTCACCACCATCCAGAATGTCAGTTCTAGTCAGATTTCAATTTGTTTTAATTTATTCAAAACAAGTCTGTTTTAATTAGGCATTACTTACTGTACTACAAAGCAACCTGCCACCAGACCAGGAGTGGACAAGAACGACAAACAGACACAGGGAACAACCCACCCAAGTATGTAACCCTATCCTAAGCAGACATTAAACCATCCTGACAGATACCCTAGGCTAGGGCTCCTACCACTAGTACAGCTTGTTGGGCAAATAAAATCTGATTGAATTCAATTCACTGCTGAAAATTGTAGTAAATCCCTCACCAATCTATTCTGGGTTTTCAGCCAGGTCGGTGGGAGACGACAGCAAGAAGTAAATGTGGCAAATTTAACAACATCCTACTGTAGAAAAAGCCACGTCTTTCAATGAAGGTCCTCAGGGCTTGGGAGGCGAGAATGAAATGTATGAGTGAATTGACTAGGTTATAGGCTTTGTTAATATTTTTCTAATAAATTACAACTCTTTAGTGGGATTATGGGGAACATCCTTCAATAAAAGTGATTATAATGATCGAACTATTTGAGAGCTCCGTAAGGAATGGAAAATGTTCTGTATCATTTAAGATACTAAAACCAGCGGCGGCTCCAGGCACCAAGCGCGTGCCTGGGGCGGCAAGCCACGGGGGGCGCCCTGCCGGTCCCTGAGAGGGCGACAGTCAGGCAGCCTTCGGCGACTTGCCTGCGGGAGGTCCACCGATCCCACGGATTCTGTGGCAATTCGGCAGCAGGTACGCTGAAGCCGCGGGACCAGTGGACCTCCCGCAGGCATGCCACCGAAGGCAGCCTGCCTGCCTTGGGGCGGCGAAAAAGCTAGAGCTGCCCCTGACTAAAACTAATGTTTGTTCTGATTACTAAGTGGTAGCGGGCAAAGACGGACCGTAGAAATAACTAAATAAATAGCTAAAACTCCTCCTTAGCCAAATCTTGGCCCTGGTCTACATTACAGTTAGGTCAACATAAACTGCCTTATGTCGATCTAACTATGTCAGTGTACACACTACAGCCTTGCTCCCACTGATGTAAATGCCCCACTACACGACATAACAACTCCACCTCCACAAGAGGCATGGGGCTTATGTCAGTGTAGTTAGGGTGACGCTTACTGACAGTGACTGTTGTTACAGCGGAGCAACTGACAAGAAAGCCCGGCTCCTGGTTCCTCAACTGGGCTGCTGGCGGGTCTCCGCTCCAAGCCGGATTGCCGCCTGGACTCCCTAATGGGAGCCCTGCTGCCCCCCAGGGTCCCCACCGGGAGCATTGCAGTCGACCAAACTCCAGGTGCAGATCTCCCCACCGGAGGTGCGATGCCCCGGGGGTCAGCTGGGTTCCCAGCAGGGGGTGTGCGGAGCTGAGGGCTCTCAGCCCGCCGACACTGCCCCTCTTCATTCTCTGGAAGCGCTCCTGGTGATGATGTGCACCGCCAACAGAAGTGTGGACATCAGCCACCTCAGTAATGAGTAGGTTGACTTAAGATTGTAATGTAGACATGCCCTTAGCTATCTACCCACACTGAATCACTTATTCAGAAAGCCCCAATAATCCAACCCCTCCTGTTTAGCTAAATGTCTATGACATCCCTCACAGTCCAGATCAGCATGGTTGTATGCTATTTTTAAAGGTATTATGATAATCAAGTATCCAATGAAATAACAGCAAAGGTATGAAATCATATGCAAATCCTCTATGCGCCTAACCAGCAAGGTTTTTGCCATGATGCCCATCACTGGCCACCCATCATATAGGTGTGCTAGAGGCGACTCGGAGCTTGTTTCTCAACTATTTTGAGAGTAGGCAGATGGACACCAGGCAGTTTGTTAGGACTGCTGGCTCTAAAGAATAGGCTGGATCATGGCATGTGATTAACAGGAAGCCATGGGAAAAGCTCATAAAATGTCTGCCCCCTTCTTAGCTGTTATGTACTACAGTGCATTTAAAAAGCATCGTGGTTTTGGAATAGATGTTAAATGGGTATAGAATGCATGCATCTATACGTCACATTTCGTTAGGTATGTCCTGACTACTGGAAACATTGATTAACAGCTCAAAGAACAAAGAGGACCAGGCCCGCCGTCCTGCCTGCCTCCACTTACCTCCAGCTTCTGGCTGGGGCAGCAAGCCACACCCAGCTGGATTTCATAGCTTTCGTACTGGCTGGCAGGTATGATTAGATCACCTAGTCTGATCTTCTGTATTGCACAGGCCATTACATTTCACCCAGATATCCCTATATTGACTCCATATTAAACTAATGCATCTGAGTCCTCAGGAGAGTAAATTGTTATTTGCCACAGGCAGAGAACACGAGAGACCAAGGTGCTACCAGTGTCTGAGGCCCCTGACGTGGCAAGGAATTGTGTAGGTCAGATATGCCCAGATGATCCCAGCAGGCAATCTGCATTCCGTAGGAAGGTAAAAAAAATACCAAGGTCTCTGGCAGTCTCACCAGGGGGAAAATGCATTCCTGATGCCAAATCTGGTGACCAGTTTGACCCTGAGCATGTGAGCAAAGCATATCAGCCAGATGTCTAGAAAAAGAATTCTCTGTACCACCTCAGAGCACCGGACTAGTGTCCTGTCTCCACTTATGGCCAATCTCTGATTCTTCAGAGAAAGGGAAAAACAAACAAACAAAAAAACCCCCAACCCATATCAGATTACATCTTGCCAATTGTGCGTCGGTGGAAAGAATTCCTTCCTGAATCCTACAGATGACTGGCTGAAGCCCTGAAGCATGAGATTTGCTTATAGTCAGAGCTTAACTTAACACAGAGCTGCAAGAGTTATGAGCATATTGAGGGTAAGGCAAGCAATCTTGTTCTCCCCATGGCCCGTGAAGGAAGTGAATGAAAATGGGGGGAGGAGTCATAGATTCATAGATTCCAAGGCCAGAAGGAACCACACCAATCATCCAGTCAAACCCCTCACACACACAGGCCATAGAATTTCTCCCAGAAGCTGGACTAAACCATATTCTTTAGAAAGATATCTAACATTGTTTTCAAGACTCCACATAAGGATAAGTCCTCCACCTTCCCTAATGAACTGTTTCAATGTTCAATTACCCGCACAGCTAGGAAACTGTCTTATTTCAAAGTTGAACTTCCAGCCATTGGATCTTGTGATGCCTTTGTCAACAATACTGAAAAGCCCCCCATGATCAGAGCTCTTTTCTGTGTGTAAGAATCTAGACACAGCGATCAACTCACCTCTCAACCGTCTCTTTGATAAGCTGAATAAATTGAGCACATCATGAGGCTTGTTTTCCAGCCCCAGGATAATTTTTTGTGGCCCTGCTTTCAACTTTCTCTGGCATTTCCAACTCCTTCTTAAAGTGTGGACACCAGAACTGGCCACCGTATTCTAGTAGCAGTCTTACCAATGCTGTTAACAGAAAGACCGTTTCTCTACTTCTGCTTGATATTATATTCCTCTGTTTAGACAGCCAAGAGTCACATTCGCCCTTTCTACCCCAGCATCCCACTGAGCACTCCTGTTGACGCAATTATCCATGACCACGCCCAAATCCTTCTCTGAGTCATCGATTTCCGGGACAGTATCCATCCACTAGGTGTAACCTGGATTCTTGATTCCCATCTGTATTACTTGGCATTTGGCTGTATTAAAATGCATTTTGTTGGCTTGTGACCATTTAACCAGGAAGTTCAGATCACTCAGTGACAGTAACCCTGCCTTTCTCATTATTTACTACCCCACTGATCTGTGGGTCATCTGCAAACGTGACCAGCAAAGATTTTATATGGTCATCCAGATCGCTGATAAAAATATTATATAGAATTGACCAAAAACAGGCCCCTGGGAGAGTCCTCTAGAAACAGCCCCGGTCATTGGTATCTCCCCATTAATACTACATTTGGAGATCAGTGAGCCACTTTTTAATCCTGACCTGTCAATGCCATATAATGCAGGTTTGTAATCAAAATGTTGCACGGTGCTAACTCAAACGCCTTGGAGAAATCCAAGTCTATTATATTAACATAGTGGCAGCAGAGCTGCCTCTAAGACAGAACTCCACCCTCTCCTGGGAAACAAAGGGCATGTGGGGATCAGGTACTGTCTGCCTCATGCCTCTCCATCTTCAACGTGCCTCATTTTCAGTAGCATAGGGCAGCACTCCAGCTGCCCTATACTCTCACTGACCTCCTCAATTTCCAGCTTTATCCCCACTTTCCTTCTCCCTCATCTCATTTCCCCTCCTTCATGTTCCTTGCTTCTGCACCTCTCCAAAGTCCATGTCAAACTCCTGCCCATCCCCCCCGCCCCATTACCTCCCGTCGCTCTCTCCTGTCCTCCTCACTCGACTGCTCTGCTCACACCTTCCCTCTCATTTAGTCCCTACCTTCAGACACACTAACTTTGGCTTCCATGTTGATGGTTCATCCCACCTTCACTGGGTTTCCTTAACTTCCTTATTGAATCTCCAGTTCTGAACCATTTCTTTTACTCAAGGCCTTGACTTGCACTCATCAAGTCTTGTTCTCTCTCTCACCCCGCAAAACTTTCCAGTTCTTTCCTGCTGCTGTCTTTAATATTGCTCATTGCCATGTCCTTCATTCAGCCTTGCATTGACTTCCAACTCATCAGTATCCATGATTTCTCTACAACTCTCTGTCCCTTAATTCCCTCCATTGATTCCAGGGTGCTTGGACCTCCCCCCCGTCACCTCTCCATCCATTCCAACACACAAATCTCGTTCCTCAGCTCACATTTCCTTCCTCCACTGATATGACTGGAGAAAATCCAAGGAGTTTACAATCTAAAGAGGCAAAAAAGTAGGAGAGGGATGGGACATGTGAAGTCAGGTCACCCACTGTTGGTTCAATATTTTTGGCTCTCCCCCCCAGTCCATGTAATTATCACTGCATGGACAGAAAGGGAATGGGAAAACAGGCCTTGGAGAAGTGTGATCTGAAGCAGGAGAAAATGGAGGCAAAGAACAGGACCAGAAACCATATGGGAATAGCTTTCAACTAGAGCTGTGCAGAGAAGGTAATGCCATGTTGTGGAAGATTTTGATATGTTGATGTCTGGTTCCATTCCAATTTGGAATGAAACGCCAACATTTCAGAATTCTCCATGAAAGGGAACAGAGCCTCAACCCACCTGGCAGGCTACCCCAGGGCCACAGACCCAGAAAACCATGGGGTCTTGTCTCCAATGCAGTCCACTTGGAGGGCTGCCCCACAGCTCCGGACGCAGGAAGCCCAGGAAGTCTCAGAGCTTGAGAGCTACAGCTTCCAGGGGAGCTTTTATATTAATTTTGATAGATTACATGGGCCCAAAGAGTCAAAGGCATTAACATGATCCTGAAACTGTTGAATAAACAGTTTTAAAGAAGGTTCAGGGCTTAGCATACAAAGACCTCAGACTGTTTAGTACCATGGCAAATCTGTTAAACATCTTTAGTGTTTTATTAAAGGCAGAGAAAAAAGGGGAAAGGGTTAAAGCATTTGAAACGTAAAGCTTTCATTTTAACATCATCCCTTGGTCCCTTTCCCCGGAGAGGTTTTTAGATGGAATTCTCCCCTTACCACCTCTTGGATGCTATTATCGATGGTAATAGCTGCTCTTTTGCAAAAAAAAGAAGTTGGTTGAGATGGGCCGGTGGTGTCAGTGTTTCTGTGATTGTTAAAGTACGATTCCCTTTCCTAGGGGACAAAACAAAACAATTACACACAAAAGGTGAAAGCAAAGAACAGCAAAGACAGAAACTGCATTTTCTAGCTCTGGTGTTGACTCTCACTGGCAACCTCACTGCTGAAAAACCAAAAGGCACAGCACTCAGTCTTAGCCACTTTGAGACTTGCCAAACTTGTACCAGAGTCAGGCTGTTTAGGGAGGGTGGGTAATGCTTTTAACTGCCTCTTTCTGGTCACAGCAATGTTGTAAAATATACAGTCTTGGCAAACTGAGCCAGACTCTTATTAAACAGAAGACAAAAGGAGGATAGGATAGAGAAGAAAATAGGCGGGGAAAGAAAAAGGACACACAAAGTAGGTGAGGACAAAAAGTGTCAGATCTCAGCTGATTGTGAGAATTTAGCTGGAGCTGGTGGAGGTGGCAGTGATCTTCAATCTGTCACTTTTTTGCATCTCTTTCCCTCAGCATTTGTTGTTATAGGTTATTGTGACATTTTATTAACTTTCACTCACTTTTCACAGTTGAGCTCACAATTAGGGTACATTTGTAGGCCCAATTATCACAGACACCCAGGCTTTGTGGCAGCCTGCCAGGTGAGCGGAAGAGACACTTAGGAGGATAATTAACATCACGGTGCAGGGTGCCGGGCTGGTCTCACAAACTGTTATTATACTCTTATTCCAAACCATCATCACTGTACACTGCCAATCTAATTACCTCCTCCTCTCAAGATTTTCTCTTCCTGCAGAAGTTGACTAAGATGACTGGTTTAGCTTTGGTGCCATCTGATTTGCTTGACCCATGGGTATAAGTCCAGCTATGGTTAGGAGACTCTTTTTTCCCCCTTGATGCTCTCTACTCCTGGTGACAGACAGTGGTCAGCTGTCCATGGTTTTATTTCTAGATCTGCAATCTTTGATACTGGTGACCATGTCCTGCCCGACTATGGTGCAGCGGAAGAGACTCCTTATTCAGTGGTTCTACTCTTTCCTACTTGATGTGTTCGAAAGAGTAGCAGTGGTGTATTTCTCATGCTCACCAAGCTCTCTCTTGGGTGTTGCTGTGCAATTTTCCATTCTGTTGCCCCTTTTATTTTATTGTCTACCCACCAACAACATGCCTTGTCTTGTACAATTTTTTTAAAAATCCCATTAGGCACCTATTGACATTTTTAGTTGCCTAAATACATTTAAATATCTGGCTCAGGGTCACTTAAGACCTCGATTGGGTAATGAACCCTGTATGAATACAGGGTCCTAGATAATCCTCTCACCCCACATTCCTTCCTAGCATTTGGGATCACCAAAAGGAACTCATTTAAGAGATCCAAACTTCAGACTTGCAGGCCAATGATATAGTGTTTATGATGGAGGATACCAGAAACTGGAACTTTATTCATTTTTCACACCAGGCAATTTCTTGAAATTCAGGACCGGGCACAATGCCCATCAGTTCACTTTCCCCAAAAATTATTTGAAGCAGCAGCAGATCACGATTGGTTGGGGATACTGCTTCTGAGTTTCATTAAGTCTCCGTGGTTACTGAGGATAGTCTAGCAGATGCCAATTATCATCAGTTTGTTACTAATTCCAGTGGTGGTTGTTTTCAAGGGGGCATGTCTTAAATACAAAATTTTTCTGAGAGGGATCCAGTAATTAAGGAAAATGTAAAACTAAAGTGATGTCCTGTGAGAAACCACCCCCACAGAAAAGGAAAGCAAGAGCATTTCAAGAAAAAGAACACAACAAAAGTGGAGATTTATAAATGGTTTCAGAAAATTCTGAACATTAAAAGCATAAGAAAGGCCAATTAAAATATTAATAGCTCTCCTGTCAAGCAATGTTAAAGCCATATCTTCCAGCACCGTGGATTTCTCCAATAGCATGAAAAAGTGCTTCTACTACTAGTATAGATATTTCCTCTCATTGTGTTTAATCAATGAACTCTTTTAATAAGCTGAAGTTGTTTAAAATGAGGGCAATTTCTATTTGTCTCAAAATTAACTGCAGGAGATAGTGTGATTCTTGCTATTATGGCTAATTCAATAAAGCATAGCAACTGCTGAAGTAGTTTCTATATAACAGATTTAACCCAAAATTGATCAATTTTGTAATGGGATCATTTTCCATGAATATAATACTTGACGTTTATCTTCAGAGCCCATTACGTGCTTTAACTAATTCATTTTCATGAAATTCCTCTATGATCCCTATTTTGCAGATGGGGAAGTTGACACACTAAGAGGTGAAGTGACCTGCCAAAGGCCACCATGGATGGGAAAGAGGATCAGAGCTGGGATTAGAACACAGGAGTCCCTGGCTCAGGTTGCTAAATCACTCAAAGTATAAAGACTGACATACAAGTGAAAGATGTAATACGATAATTATCAGACACTTTGGCCAGGTCCTCAGCTGGTGTAAACTGGCATAGCTCCATTGACTTCAGTGCAGCAGGGCTCAAATACTACAGTGATGAGTGGCAGAGATACCTTTATGCTAGTTGAGAATCTGGCTC
The DNA here is from genome assembly GCF_013100865.1 of Trachemys scripta elegans. Classification (NCBI taxonomy): domain Eukaryota; kingdom Metazoa; phylum Chordata; order Testudines; family Emydidae; genus Trachemys; species Trachemys scripta. The sequence goes on from NC_048304.1 coordinate 117,600,670, forward strand.
ACTATTTTAAAAATATGATACTATGATATATACTATATATACTATGATAAGCATTTTGATGAGGGGGGAGGGCTTGGCAGGGAGCGGCAGGGGTTGCATCAAAGTTGAACCCTTAAGATGTTCTCATTTCAAACAAGTATTAAGCACTCTCTTTTTGGTTTGCAGAACACGATGTAAATATTTACTACTTGAAACACCGAATATGTATCATATGAGCTACACATACTTGCAACATAACTTTCAAAGCTACATAAAATCACTTTGAAAATGTTTTCTTTTATTAAATCAAATATTAAATCCAGGTGATTTCTTGTCTCTTAAGAACTATAGTTCCACATCTGTTTTCATGTATGTGGTTATTTGGAACTCATTTTGCACTAAAATCCATAGTCATGGTTTCTTTTTCCCTCTAAAGAGAACGATCCTATATTGTTTTCTTTGCGCCTTACTATACAATAATATAACATGAAAGTAAAAGGTTTTACCAACATTTGCTTTATAAAGGTGTGCAATTTACATTTTTATGTTTAGAGCAGTTACTGTCATGCAATTTTTGAAGTATAAGTTTCCTGAAATCAGTATACATTAAACTTCATATTTTAATTGGAAAAACATCTTCAAAAGAGTGAAGAGGTATATAATGAAAATGCAGTTCTCAATCATTTTTGTGACACTGCGAAAGTATGATTTACATCCAGGTTAAGTTAGATTTTAACACTAGAAAACTTTCAAAAGACTCAGTGGCAGCTCATTTACAAATATACTATTTATAATGAATGCATTGATACAGAATGACACTTATAAAAAAGCAAGGCAATCTTTTATATTATAGACATAACAATCAACATTACAATAATTCAGATTAAAAGTACATTTTTTGTAGACCGTTTACACTTTTGTTTAGCTTTTGACCACAAATTCATGTGGGCAGGTATTTTTCCACAGCAAAAATCCTGTGCGGACCTGTTTAAGACCTAAACATCAGAATAATAAACATAGTCTTCTGATCGCTAGAATAAAAACAAAAACCGTTAGATACTGTTTGTAGACACTATCATTTGTTTGTAATTGTCCTAACTGTGCCTTTTAAGTTTGTGTGTTGTGCAAATTACTGCCAACAGTACGTCTAATTAAAAGCAAGTTCTGGCATGCCGATTAAAGATACAATTGAGGTGCAATATTGACTATACAAAAATACTCTGCTGCATTCAGATTCCTTAATAATACAAAAGACATGTCCCTCCCTTGATATGTTATGATTTTGTATTGATCCTTAAGAGAGAAACAAGGAAAGGAAGAAACGTCTGATAAAAGGTTTTCCATTAAAAACGGTATTCTGCACACTTTCAGGATTACAGATGGTGCTTGAAGTTTTTGCTTTTTAGGCTCTGCAATTACTAACCAGCTGGACAACGTTTCTAAGTCCTGTTTTTTAAAACCATTTAAGTGAACAAACTTTATTGTTCTTTCAAGAAGCTTGAGCACATGATTTCTTACACAACGTTAAAACTGCACAAAAAAACCTAAAACCAAAAGAGGCACTGAAGCATTAAATATTCTACAAGACTAAGTTGTTTTAAAATAAAGTAAGATGGATTTAAGAGTTTCCAATAGCATCGGGCAAGTTAAAGGAGGTCAGGTGCGCAACCATATGACCAAACTGCACGGGGTGTATTCAGCTAGATGTTTTTGTTTAGGAAATTAAATGTGAGGTGGCCAGAGAGGGAACATTATTATTTTTATAGTGTTTATGAAAACCCAGCATTTTCAAAGCCAAGAGTTAGCAGCCAAATTTCTATTTAGTCAATTTAAACACAATATAATTTGTTTCAAAACTAAAAGTCATATTGCCAGTTATTCTTCCTTTACATTTAATCAGTGTTTTAAGAAAGACAACCCTTATGATCAGTTTTATACTTATCAGAGTACCATAATACTATACTCTGTAGCATGGTATTTTGCTTGTGTTAATCAAGGCATAGTTCATGATAGTGTCCTATAAATACAAGTGCTGATACTTGCATAGGCAGGCAACAGAGGTCATGATTTGATTTGCACCCAGATTTCTAAAGATTGTCACACTTTTTATAATCTCTTCTTATTTATTTCAGAGATAGCACTACCCAGAACAGTATCGCAAGGGACAAACGTTTTAACAGAAATCTGGCTCACCCCCCTTTGACCATCCTAGTCTTAAAAAGTACCCACAGAACTTTTTTACTCCATCTTGCTCATGCTTCAATACCATATATTTGTCTGGACTGAGTTATTTCTTCTCATTTTTAATTTAATCCGCATGATCCAAAATTCTTAAACATATATACAAATGAACACAAATCCCACTGAATGGCATTGGGCATTAGAGACAACCTAAAAACTGTACTTAGTTAACAGATGCAAAATGCAACATCCTGGAAAATTAAAAAAAGTTGTCAGGTTATAGAATTGTTATGAATGATCAAGGTGTTAGATAAATAGCTGAGGGACTAATAACATTTATACATTAAAGCTTATTCCAAGCAGTGATACTCACCCATTTAACACCAAAATTAAATAACTCATTTCATAAGGAAACGTCTTTGAATTCTTTGCACCAGAACTTAATATCTCACGTTGTTTTACTCACACTCCCTCTAGACACTGCAAGAAGGATTCACTTCAAAAAGTACAAAATTAAATTCCCAAACAAGACTCAGGAGTATTTGGCATTGAAGTTACTATTTTAGCACAAGGATACATTGAAAAATATCCTGTTGTGAACACAGCTATGTTTTAATTCATTACTTTACTCTTACAAGTGTAATGGAGACTTTTTTTTTTTTTTTTTTAAAGAGTGTAAAAAGTATTTTTGGTAAACCAACTTCTCATCCAACCAAGTTTTTGGAAGAGGGGGTCAGCTCCAATTGTACAGTCATTAACCATGTACCTCAACAAGATGAATAAACCAGATTAAAATATTTACATACTAAACAATCTTAATTCCGTAAATGCAGCCCAACAGCACCTATACCTGACTGTCTAACAGTGGCAATGGAAACGTTTCAGGAGGAGGCAGCCTGCTATTAGATGCCCTATTTGAAACTTTTAAGAAGCATCTAAAATGACTCCTCTTGGGCTAGTTTCCTACTGTAATACACACCTAAAATCTTGCTCTATTGTAACAGATTGAGACATGAGTTGTCTTATAAGTTAAAGGGCAAATTCTCTCATCAAAAATGGGATTGGGGTGCAAATGGGGAACACAACTGATATGCTTTGAGACACAGGGGCAGCCACCTTTGTTTTAAGGAATCGTATTAATCAAAAACTGTTTTCCCAAGTGAACTGAGGGAGCAAGAAGTAGGTTTCAGCAGTAAATTCAGAAGTTAGATTACAGTCTTCAAAGCTACACATTTCAGCATTCATATTTTAACACTTTACTGATGAAAAAGATTATCTCCAGGCAGAGCTGTAATAACTAGTTTCTTTTATAAACTAAAATCTAAACTGAAAAGCTACAGTAGATGTAAAAAATAAGGGAAGGGAACGGACATTACTTGGTAAAATCCAGTGACATCTACAATAGTTTTACAGCACGTTTGAGCCCTCTACGGTTTTATATCTCCACCTGCCTTCCATTTAAAAGTTGTTCCTTGTTAATGAAAAAACATCAGACAAAACAGAATGCAAGTTACTGTTAATGCTGGAAAAACTAGACCAAAGGCAGTACATAAAATTAAGCTTGTCTAAAAGCCAAAAATTATACTCCCCCAAACTTCTGCATGTGAAATAGATTTTTTCTGACATCAATTGATTTAATTTTGTTAAAAGATACAGTCATCTCTAAAGCACAATAATCCAGCAGCAATTCCATTATAATGAGTATAAATTGGACAGTTTAGCCAACATCTGAAATGTAACTGCCTTTAGAGTTTCCATCTTCTTAAAGAAAAGGTCATCTTAAACTGGCAATGCAAGTGGAGTGACAGTATCTCTTTCACTGCAGCATCTTTAGCTTTCTAAGCAGCCACGCAAATTCAAATAAAATCGCATGTGAACCACTTACAGTATTTCTACTGAGCTATCAACATCTGTGCACAAATGAAAAGGTGCCTCTTTTTACCAGAACGTTCTTTAATACTGAAATTGACAGGATGAGATTAAAAAAAATAGATGTGGCACTGAACTGAATATTTTGAAGCAAGTGCCCCAGCTGTGGGGAAAAGTGCATTTAGTTCAGCAGCAAAACAGCACAGTGTGAAGCAATTGTGCTTGGACAGAGAAGTTCCATAATGGAAGGAGGTACAAGGCAAGTCAAGATATAAAACCATAGTACGTTGTTAACCAACCTTAAAACTTACATATATTGCAGTGTTTAAAAGTAAGACATTCATTTATTGTACAAGGACTATGAGGAATCCTTAAAATTGCCTGTTGTCGTTTATGACCCAACACTATAACAAAAAAAAGATAATATATATATTATTTCCTTGCCATTCAACTATACTGTTAGACCTTATGAATCTGTAACTTCACAAAACAAAAACTGCTCTTCACTGAGACTATTCAATATTTTTACCAATCTGAAAAGGTTACTTGTGCTAGAAAAGACCAACAACAAAAGGCTCAGTTCAGATATGTTATGCCCACAACTGATAACTCAGGGAAGCAAGACTTACAAGAATTCAAGCTTTTTTGACTGCATCTTTTCCACCTACCAGTTGTTTTGATGAGTAAGTATTTTTAGTATACAAACCAGCTGATAAAAATTCTTCAACAGAAGCATATAAATTCTAGATTGATTAAAACAGAGCAAATCAAAACAAAACAAAATCCAGTGATTTACTCTGACTGTAAACAATATAAAAACACCGCTTGTTTCAAATCTCAAAATAAATTAAAGAAAATCCCACCAACTTCAGGATGTGTGACCCTACCAGGTTTTGACACACAGGAGAGAGAGGAAAACAGAAAAGAAAAGTTCACCATAAAAGATTGCGCATTTTTTGCTAACTGAAAGTAGATCTAAGTAAAAACTACTCTTGTCCCTTAAATTTAACAACTTTTGAATTCGCTGGCAATTGCTTTAAGTGAACTGGCATTTCCAGATTACTCAGACAAACATCCACCAAATTCAGCAAAGAAAACTTACACAAGCATTTTTACAGAATAAAAAAAATCTAAATGGCTATGATTCCTCTATTAGCAGAAACACATAATGCAGTCTTAAATTTGCCTTTTTATATTATTTATATATTTTTATATATAATATAATATATGTATATATTATATTATATTATATATAATGACAACATTAATGCAGTTTGTATTTTGTACAGTGTATGGGACAATCCAATTTACATCAGACCATGGCACGATATGGTCCCTGCATTTTTAGGAACTGAATGATGAACGAGGGTCCCCCAGCAACGATCTGAGGTGGAAGGTGGCTGAGAGGGCAGTTCTCAATACTCATTATTGACAGTTTGCTGCAGAGCGCCAGCTCAAAGGGAAGGCTGTGCAGATTGGGGTTGTCATTCAAATACAGTTCTTCCAGATTCTCCAGTGTACCTGGTTAAAATAAAACATTCATAAATATAAAAGTAAATATCCCTTTTGTTTCACATGGCTTATAACATGTGAGTAGAAGCTTTCAAACTCACAAGGGAAATTCAATTGGAAATTCTCTACCAGGGAAACAACCCATGTCCACTTCTATTTTTAAGCATACCAACCCCCTTGCCCACAGGTGTCTAAGTAAGAGTCATTCAGCTCAATTCTCTGTAGTGATGGTCACTGCAAGGTTTCCACTCAAAGTGTGATTGCTACATAAATCAACCAATATGATGTGTAGACAGCAGAGTAACATTCTCTTTCTTGCCAATGCTTACCTATCTTGAACGCCAAACAGCCAAACTAGATAACTGTATATCCCTATATATAGATTGTATTCCCTACAGATCATGTATCAAAGGGGTAGCTGTGTTAGTCTGGATCTATAAAAGCAGCAAAGAGTCCTGTGGCACCTTACAGACTAACAGACGTATAGGAGCATGAGCTTTCATGGGTGAATACCCACTTCTTCGGATGCAGAAGTGGGTATTCACCCACGAAAGTGCATGCTCCTATACCTCTGTTAGTCTATAAGGTGCCACAGGACTCTCTGCTGCTCCTACAGATCAGGTATACCATAAGCACTGCTCCTGTTCTGAGGGCCCGCTCCACTTTCAATTAATGAAAATGGTTAAAAAAAAAGTTCATTATGGCAGGATAGTATTGCACTATTGGTTTGTCAAAGCTTCCAAGTCATGTTGAATTGGGGACATTGGCGGGAGCATTAACTGAGCAAAGACAGGTTTACACAGAGTAATTCTTTAAGGGAGCAAGTGACGTGTGGAAAATGATGTACTTGGACACATACCGCAAAATACTGATAAGAGTTTCAATGCTAATTGGAAGTAGGTATTGTTAGAATTCTTTTACTATTATTTGTATTACTGTAGTTATGATTAGCAGAATTTTTTCTATCATGTAACAGTTCACAGTCGCAGAGTCAGTAATGAGAATATGTAAATCTCTACTGAATACTCCTGTTGCCTTACAACACTCACCTCTTGGTGAAACATCAACGACCTAGAGGAGAAGCAGAGAGGGTAACAGGAGTATTAGAGGGTTAAAGAGCGTGTTGAGGAAGGAAAGGTTTCAGGACCACTGGTGGACTGGGAGAGTATGCGAAAGGTTCAGAGTACAAGCGAGGAACCACATGTAGAATCGGAGGAAGATTGGGGAGCCAGGGTGAGAGACTGCAAAGCAGAAAGGGCAGAGTTGGGCAGAACTTGAGCACTATCTGATGATTCTACATGAGGCAATCAAATTTGAAAACTTTAATAACCAGTCTCTACACTTCACTAGAGTGCTTTAAACATAGTAATTTATTTTAACTCTATAGATTAGAGCATAAGGCACCTGAGCGCGACTAATTTATGATCTAGAATGCATAGGGCCAGATTTAGCTGAGATTTGGCCCTTCTGACTCCAACACATGTGCAAGATTTGCACTGGCTGTGATGGTGTTTCACTGGAGGTGCTGAGACAGCTGAAGCATCTCTGTTTCCCTCTTCTCTAGCTGTGTGGCACTGTATTTCTCACTTGTTTTCATGGTGTTTAGGTCTGTTTTTTTATTCTCTTTCCTCTCCTTTCCCTGTATTTCCTTCTCCCCTTCTCTTGTCTCAGCAAGGCAAGCAGCAGTGTGATGATATGCAAATAGCAAGATTTGTAGAAGGAAAGTGCCTCTCCTAGATTCCCTCTGCAGCCCCTTCCCTCACACAAAATTTTACTTCTGCAGCATGGCCAGAAAGAAAAGTCATAGGATTAGTCTGATTCCTTTCCTACTGAGTCTTTACAAGGAAATGGTTGGAAAGGAAAGTTGACTAACACTGACTGGCATTGCACAATCCTATAAATTTCTCTTTAGTACAGTCAGTGAAGAGTTTGATAGAGAAGGAAACTACTTAATCCAAGTCAGTTTCCCTCTACAAGTTCTTCACACACAAGGTAATTAATCAGAAAAAGCTAAGGTATTTCTCTCACGAAAACAGAGAAAGCATGTAATATTGTAGTGCTGGCAGAAATTTCAAGCAGGGTTGCATACCTCCTCACAATAAAAGTTTCTCCTTGAATTTTGTGGCCTGTTTCTGAATACAATAAATTCCTATCATTTTGTGTCTCCCAGAGGTATTTGGAGGTTATTGTTTAACCATACCGTATATTTATATTTATCAGAAATAGCACCTTACCAATTTCTTCAGGAAGGTGTGTGAGAAGATTCTCTCCTAGCCCAAGATGTGTTAGATTGATGAGGTGACCAATTCCTCTTGGAAGGGTGGTCAACTGATTATTAGTCAAGACCAATTTCTGGTGGAGAAATGAATTCTTAAAATTACTAACAGTGCCTTCAAACAGTTGAGTAACATCAGAAAATGTAGCTATTGAATTGACAGATTGTATTTCTAGCATAAGGAGGGAAATCTCTAGTTCTCTATGGCATTCAAATTCTCTCTTAAATATTATTAAACTTAATAAACAACATGCACTTTTAACCAAGGATATAAAAGGCACTTCACAAGCTTTACTGAAACCTCAGGACAATTCTGCAAAGTCTATTATTTTATTCATTTTATACATGGTCAAATTGGGGCAGAGAAGAGAAGTTACTAACTGTAACTGGAGGTTCTTTGAGATGTGTGGTCCCTATCTGTATTCCACACATAGGCACACATGTACCTGAGTCTGGAAGTTTTTCCAAGCAGTGTCTGTTGATCTGCACACACACAATATCTCCACTCGTGCTCCTGACCTAGGGTATGAAGGGTCAATGCCACTCTATTTCCTCTTGTTACTGCAATGTAATCAAGTCCAAAGCAGAGGAGATGGAGGGCGGGTAGTGGAATACAGATAGGGACCACACATCTTGAAGAACCTCCAGTTACAGTAAGTAACCTCGTCTTTTTCCTGTGCAGCTCCCCATGTGTATTCCACACATGAGTGACTTGCAAGCAGTGATCAACGTGGAAGTGGGTGCAAGGAGGCTGGCAGCAGAGCTGTTTGTAAGATGGTCCTTCCTACTGCCACATCCATGGTTGTCTCGAGTTGGGGAATAGTGTGCCGTAAATGTGCGGCCAGATTGCCAAGTCACAGCTTTGTAAATGTCCCACAATGGGATGCCAGATAAGAATGCCATGGAGGCTGATTGCAGTCATGTGGAGCGAGCTGTAACACTCCCGAGAGGGGGAAGTTTTGCTATCTTATAGCATTTTAGCATGCATCCCCACTTAGAAATTCTCTGTGAGGATATGGCTTGCCCCTTAATATTTCTACTACGGTGACAAAGTCAATTTTCTAGTGGGCTTGGTTCTTTGCAGGTAGAACGCCAGGGCACGTCTGATATCAAGGGAGTATAGTTTCTTGTCCTCAGGAGATGAGGTTTTGGAAAAATATAGGTAAGTGAATTGATTGGCTGATATGGAATTGGGACACAATTTTGGGGAGGAATTTGGGGTGTAGCCAGAGGGAGACCACCTTCTTGTGGAATATTGTGTAGGGAGGGTCTGCCATCATGGCCCCTAGCTTACTGATCCTTCTGGCCAAAGTGATGGCTACCAAGAATGCCACTTCCATGCAGAGGTGGGTCATGGCACAGGCTGCCATAGGTTCGAAGAGCAGCCCTGTGAGAGCTGACCTTAACCTCATCCTGTCATGATCAAACCTGGGGTGTGGGTTTGATGACTGGTGAGAAGGTTCTGATCAAGCCTTTCATAAACCGCACTGTCGTCGGGTGCGTGAAGATATAGCATCCCTCTACTGGGGGAAGGAAAACGCTAATCGCTGCTAGGTGTGCACGCAGTGAGCTAAGGGCTAAACCTGATGTTTGCAGGGCGAGGAGATAGTTGAGGATAACCTGAATGCCCAAGCAGAGAAGTGGCGCCATTTAACCCAGTAGCACATTCTGGTTGATTCTTTCCTGCTTCGGTTAAGGATCTCCTGGACCGAGGCAGAGCATGAGTGTTCCATGTCTGATGCCCATCCAAACACTGGGCCGTGAAGTGGCGTGAGCGTGGATTGGGGGTGCCTGAGCCTGTTCTGCTAATGAGCAGATCCTGATGGGTGGGTGTATGGACGGCTTTAGGAGATCCGTGAACCAGAACTGTTTGGGTCAACAGAGTGCTAGAAGGATGACGGTGGCTGCGTCTCAGTGAATCTTCTGAAGAACTTGCGGTATGAGGAGAATAGGGGGAAAAATTTATTGGAGGTCGCCCCTGGGAGCAGCAGAATGTCACTCAGAGTCGCTGCTGATGGGCCCCTCTGGAACTGTACATGAGATGCTTTCTGTTAATCTGGGATGCAAAGAGGTCCCATAGGGGATTACCCAACTGTGCAAAGATGATGGTCAAAACTGTGTGGTGTATTTCCCATTCATGGTCTACATGGGGGGAAGGGATGGCTCAATGGTTTGCTCAAAGGGATAGCTAAACTCAAGGTTGTGAGTTCAATCCTTGAGGGGGCCATTTAGGGATCTGGGGCAAAAATCTGTCTGGGGATTGGTCCTGCTTTGAGCAGGGGGTTGGAGTAGATGACCTCCTGAGGTCCCTTCCAACCCTGATATTCAATGATTCTGCTTAGTCTGTCCGTTACAGAGTTCTGAGCGCCTGGGAGATATACGGCCTGTAAGGAAACCTGATTTCTGATATACCAGATCCACAGTCTGACGGCCTCCAGGCAGAGGAGACAAGATCTCACTCCTCACTGTTTGTTAATTAGATAGATAAGATATTGTCCAACAGGATTTGCACGTGGAGGAAGCATGTGAGGGGAAAGAAGGCCTTGCAGGCTCTGCAGACTGCTCTCAGTTCCAGCAAGTCTCAAGGCAGCCTGGCTTCCCATGGCGACCATATACCCTGGGCTGCATGGTAGGCCAGGTGAGCACCCCATCCTGTAAGGGAGGCATCCATCACAATGGTGGCCCTCAGTATGGGAGGATTGCAGGGGGTCTCCACCATGGTCTGAGTCGGGTTGGACCACCAAGCAAGAGAGGCGAGAACTCCTGAGGGAACAATAGCTCTGGAGTTGATGTGGTCCTTGGTCAGCAGGTAGGTTGAGTGGAGCTGGGCAAAAGGTGTCACATAGTTGCATGCAGCCATTTGGCCCAGGAAGTAGAGGCACCAACACAGCATAGTGTGGGATTTGGGGGTGATGTGCATGATTAGGCCGCTCATCGTGTAAAATCTGTCCACTGGAAGGAAAGCTCCTGCCGAGACAGAGTCCAGCCTTGCTCCTATTAAATGTATTGTCTGTGTAGGTAACAAAATGGACCTGTCTTCATTTATTCAGACACCTAGGGAGGCAAGGAGACATTGAAGGCAATCGATTGTGAAGACAACTTCTTGTCAGGAATGTCCCACCAGAAGCTAACTGTGCAAGTATGGGAATACCAAAGTTCCTTGGTGTTGCATCTAGGCTGCTAGTACTGTGAACACGTTCACAAAGACCCCATAAGCTATCACAAGAGGCCAAACTGGTATTGTTGCTGTGTAATCCTGAATCGTAAGAATTTCCTATGTAATAGGTGAATGTCCACATGGAAATATGCATCCTTCATGTCAACAGGTGTGAACTACACCCCCTCCTGGAGGAAGGTGATCATTGATGCCAGTGTAATCATTGTGCATTTCAGCTTCCTGATGAAAATATTGAGCTGTTGAAGGTCCAGGATGGACCTCCACCCTCCACCTTTCTTGGGGATGAGAAAATATGGAGAGCAGAACCCTCTTCCTCGCTATTGAGGTGGGATGATCGGTATTACTCGCCAGTGGAGTAGGAAGTCTGGCTCTTGTTGATGAATCAATGGGTGGGAGGGGTCCCCCAGGGGTGGCCAGGTGGGAGGTTTGTGAGGAGGAAAGGAAAGGAAATCTATGGAGTATCCATGATGGATAATCTCCAGAAATCAACTGTCCATAGTGACCTTGCTCCAAAAGTGGGTGAAGAAGGTAAGGCAGCCTCCAAAGATGATGGGTGGTGAAGTAGGCGTCAACAGTGGTGGTGTGCGAGTCTTGATCTGGATATCCAAAGTAGCCTTTGGCTTGCATTTGGGAGTACATGGACGATGTAGTAGTGGTTGGAGCCAGGAAACAGCCTCTCCGGGATCTCAGTCACTTGCAAGGGGATTCAGGTGGATGATGGTAGTAAGAAAGATAGGAAGAAGGCGGCCAGGGTCTGAAGGGCTGTTTCGAATGTATTCTCGTGGGGACTTGAGCACAGATCCCAGAGATCTCAGGGTGGATCTCGAGTCATTGAGGAACGCAAAGACTCGTCTGCCTTTTCACTGAGAAGATTGGCTTCAGCAAAAGGGAGGTCTTGAATAGTATTTTGGACGTCCCCTGGGAAGCCCGGTGATTGGAGCCCAGAGTTTCTATGCATGACCAGCCCTGTAGCATCCACCGTGACCTGGAAAGCCACCTTTGCCATCAGTCTCCCCTCATCCATCAAGAAATGCAACTGGGCCTGATCTTCCCCAGGGGGTTTGTCTTTGAACTCCGCCAGTGTGGTGTAGGTATTAAAGTTATATTTAGCCAACAATGCCTGGTAATTGGCTATGTGAAACTGAAGGCCTGCGGAGGAGAAGGCCTTGCTGCCCAGGAGATCCAGCCTCTTTGACACTTTCTATGGCAGGGTGGATGTCTGAGGGTGCTGCTGAGCCCCTTCCACAGTCACTTGCACAACTAGTGAATTAGGGGAAGGGTGTGTAAAAAGGAAATCAGACCCTTTGGGAAGCACAAAATAGCATCTCTTTGCTTGCTTCCGGGTGGGGGCGCACAATGCAGGTATGTGCCAAACCGTTCTGGCCAGTTGTAGTATGCCTCGTTTATGAAAAGGGCCACCCTGGATGGCCCCTAGGGCTGTAAGATGTCCAGGAGATGGTGCTGGGGGTCCTGGACCTCCTCCAATGGGATTTACAAGTCAATAGGCACCCTTTAGAGAAGATCTTCATATTGTCAATGGTCACCTGGCAGAGAGGGTGGCAAAAGGGATGAACATGTCATCCAATGACGAGGAAGCTCCGGTCGGAACCGGCATTACTGGCTCAGTGTCTTCCTCCTCGTACACTGACGGAACCAGCTAACGAGAAGGCGACGAGTGGCAGCACTCCTGCAACAGTGCCAATGTCTGCTATAAGGGTGCTCAGTATGGCCAGAAGGAGGGATCTTAGTCATGGTGGGCCCACAGGAAATTATATCAGGCATTCTTTGGGGAGGAGGATAGGACTGCTGCGCTGTGTCGGAGATATCAGTGGGACTATTTCCTCTGGCTCCTCTGAGCCTGAGGACAGTGCTGTTGGAAACAGTGATATTGCTGGTACTGGGAGGCACCTGTATGATAGAAGTAGAGACTGCAGGTAGTGGAGAAAGACCTCATTCAGTGTCAGAAAAGCGTCCATATAGCCTGGAATCCACAGGGTTCCCATCAAGACACCAGAGGGACCTGGTTTCACTGCTGGAGCTGGCCGGTCTCCGTATTGCCAAAGCAGAACCAATGGTACATCTGGACTGGTTCTCGTGGATACAATTGGCCTATCTTTGTCCCTGATACTGTAGTCACTACTGGATCCTTCTTCTTCGCCTTACCCTCCAGCCGAGGGGCCCTCAGTGACAATTCTGTGGGATCTGTACATGACATCTCACCCACCTGGCATGGCTTGGGGAGCAAATATGCTTCTTGTAGGCAGTCCACTGCGAGGAACTGCCGTTATGCCCATGAGAGTGTTTCTTACTGTCACGGGCAGCCCTGTGTTGTTGGGCTTCAGTGCCAGTGGCTCCGCTCCATTGTTCATGTTCAGAGGTGAACTGCTGGACAACTGAGGCTGATGTATAGGGGGATATCCCAGGCCAAGCTCAGATCAGGACCTCATAGCCTCTTCCATCAGATGCTTCCTCAGCCTGAGTTCTTGGGCCTCCCTGGTTCTGGGGTGGGAAGGACTTACAGATGCTGCACTTCACCAAGATAAGCACCTCACCCAGACAAGAGAGACACCACTGATCCTTGTTGATGATGGAAAAGGAGCAAGGGCAGGAAACTCAGTTCTTGAAGTCCAGGACCCTGGACATAGTCCCTGAGATAAAGAGAGTTTCCCTTCGACTAGAGGGGGGAGAAGATTGGGTAATTTTCTTATGCTATCCTGTATATACAACTAAGATTTCTAAACTACAGGGTAACTATTTATAACAAACATATACACACACACTCTTTTAGAGACTAAGAAGAGTGAAGCAGGACAGGATTTCAACTCAGGCCACGTGGCATCAACCTGCACCACCCCTTAAACCCTTGGTCAGGAGCACGAGGGGAGATACTGCGCACATGTGGGACCCACACTGTGGGTCAATGGATGCTGCTTGGAAAAACTGCTGGACTCAGGGGCATGGCACACGTGTATACCCACCTGTGGAACACAAATAAGGACCAACACTTGAAGAAGAATCAAATTATTTTCTCAAGGTCAACCAGGGAATCAATGGCAGAACCCGGAATAAAACTCAAGAATCCTGATTCTTTATACTGTTCGCTAATAGTAAATGCCTTCCGTTAACTTTCCTTAAAGAGGCAGATACCATTAATTTGAGTGGGAAAGATACAAATTAGCCTGTTGAAAGTAAAAGCTTGGTATGTTTATCTCCTCTCATCATTGTTTTACCTGCAGATCCTTAAGGTAAGCGATTTCATTTGGCAAGGATTCCAGTTTGTTCTCCTCTAAATCCAACTCTCTTATTTTCCGTAGGTTTCCAATGCCATGGGGAAGTTTCTTCAGAAGATTATTTGACAAGATAAGAACCTGAAGAAAAAACAGAGAAAATTTTAAGTAATGCAGCAAGCAAGTGCCAACTAAAATAGAATCCCTTTAGACTTCAGAATTAAGTAGCATTCCATAGAATGCAAAATACTGTTTAACAAGTTTTGTAAAACTCCCGTGAAACTGAAGGATAAAGTTAAACTTAACTCAGTAATCAAAACTAACACCACATTACAAAATGGAGCTTAACAGAAGTGAAGTTTAAATTCAGAACAACAGATTTCAGATTAATAGGACTATTTAAAAAATTTATACATTTTTAAAATAAACAAACAGTGGAGAAACAAAGAGCTAAGAGCCCATTTTAACCCAATGACTCAAGAAAAACAGACACACAACTTCCTACTACATAACTTCCCTATCATTTGTATTCTTTCACATGCCCGCCTCAGTGCCATCTGCCTTGCTGTCCCTTATGCTTGACAATCCATCTCTGACCCAATCTGCCAAACTTCCCCACTTCCTCTTACTTTTTATACCACCTTCAAGAAGTTGGTTTTGGGAAGGGACTAATAACAAAATATTTGGCTACTCTACACACATGCATTGGTCTCCTATAATGACCTCCCTCATCAGTCCCCTTTTTTAATTCTTCTGGTGCTTTCAGTTACATTTTAAATTAGGGCTTGCTTACAGGGGGACATGCAGGGAAATTAATCCAAATTAACTGAAGGTGTGAATTTAAAGAGGATTAGTTAAACTGCATTAAATCCCTGTGTGGGCATTCTTATTGAGAATTCAAGTGTCATTAATTCAATTTAGATTAATTCACTTCCAAAGTACATCAAATTAAGCCCACTTTAATTCTGAATAAGTGTATCCACACAGGCATTTTCTCCACTTTAACTAATCCACTTAAAAATTATTTTGATTAACTTTCTTGAGTGTCTCCATGTAGACAAGACCTCAGATTATAAACTCCTCCAAGTAGAAAAAATGTCTTTCCTCTGCTGTAAAGTACCATGCTTATGTTCTTATGCTCATCTATGAAGCCAAGTAATTCATTCAAGAATAGTTTGCAGTAATATATCACCTTTCTCCAGAGCAGCTCAAAGTTGCTTACAAGCAACTCTCAACACCTCAGTGAGGTAGGTAATGGGCAAGATGAGGCACAAATGTGAAGGGCTGCATTTTTAGTGGTGCTGAGTACCCACAAATCCCTGTTAAATCAACAGAGCTGCAGGTGCTTAGATCCTGATAATCCATGCTCTAAAGCAGGGGTGGGCAAACTACAGTCCATGGGCTGCATCCGGCCTGCCAGCTGTTTTAATCCGACCCTTGAGCTCCCACTGGGGAGCAGGGTCTGGGGCTTGCCCCGTTCCGGTACTGCAGCTGGGGAGCAGGGTCGGGGGCCACTCCGCGCAGCTCCCACAAGCAGCGGCATGTGCCCCCTCCAGCTCCTACACATAGGGGCAGCCACGGGGCTCTGCTCCACACAATGTCCCTGCCCCAAATGCCGCCCCTGCAGCTCCCATTGGCCAGGAACACGGCCAATGGGAGCCTCTCGGCCAGGAACCACGGCCAATGGGAGCTGCAGGAGCAGCGCCTGAGGATGGGACAGCACGCAGAGCTGCCTGGCCATGCCTCTGCGTAGGAGCCGGAGGGGGGACATGTTGCTACTTCCAGGAGTTCCTTGAGGTAAGCGCCAGCTGGAGCCTGCACCCCTGAGCCCCCCCCCCCCCCCCCCGCGCCCTAACCCCCTGCCCCAGCCCTGATCCCCCTCCCACCCTCAGAACCCCTCGGTCCCAGTCCAGAGCACCCTCCTACACCCCAAAGCCCTCATCCCCAGCCCCAGCCCCGGCCCAGAGCCCGCACCCCCAGCCAGAGCCCTCACCCCCTCCCACAATTTCATGAGCATTCATGGCCCGCCATACAATTTCTATACCCAGATGTGGCCCTCAGGCCAAAAGGTTTGCTCACCCCTCCTCTAAAGGCTATGTCTACATTGCAGCTGGCAGCGAGCCTCCCAACCCAGGTAGACAGACTGACAGATTCGTGCTAATGGGGCTCCAGCTAGTGCACATTAAAAAGAGCAATGTGGATGCTGCAGCTCCTGTGGAGACTCGGGCAAGTGACCCAATCTCAGACCTGGGGGACTGGGCAGGCTCGAGAGCCCAAGCTGACATCCAAGCCACAACTTCCACACTGCTACTTTTAACGTGCTACCTCAAGACCCGCTGGCACAAGTCTGCCCAACTAGACTGGGAGGCGCGCGCCCTGCTGCAGTGTAGACATACCCTTAGTGACATCACTAAGCTCTGGAGGGGTGTCCGGCTGGCTTTGGATAGTTAAGATCTTCCAGCTAACCCCAATAGGGTCTGGGAATTGATCCTAGCACTATGCTAGAATTGCTAGATATTTCTCCTTTCCAATCCTACCATGTTATTGTTTTGCGATATTAAAACATACACACAAAAGTGAGTAGTTCAACAGTTAATGCAAAATTCTACAACAATGCATCGTTAGGGTTGTATGCAGAATTGTTGGAGCTGTGTCGGTCCTGGATATTAGAGAGACAAGGTGAGGGAGGTAATGTCTTTTATTGGACCAACTTCTGTTGGTGAGAGAGACAAGCTTTCAAGCTTACACAGAACTCTTCAGGTCTGAGAAACTTAACCAGGTTAGGGTTGCACAGTTAAAGTCAGGAAATGCCAAAGTTAAGGTTAGCATGTCAATAATAATGTGGTTTTGTTGCATATCCTGTGTATTTTAAAGCACATACTAAACAATATGAATAGTAACTTATTAAACTACATATCTAAAAGAAAAACCGAACAGAAAATATTACTGTGACACAGGGCCAGAAAGGGTTACACAATTAGCCGGCTAACTGACCCAGATTCAACCTTTAGAGACATATTAAAGGATATGGTAAATGGTAATTAGGGCCATTTCATGTTAAATAGACTAGAGTTTGAAATGCAAACCTGTACGGTTAGAGAATTAGAGGTAATGCTAAGTACTCCTGTTCTAATTGTAAGTGTTTGCTTATATCTTGTTAGGTGTTAGCCATGTAACCAAACAGTTCCTGTGTATTGCTGAATTCTGTTAATTCAGAGATCAAAAGAAAATGTTAACATTTAAATGAACTGTGAATGTACTGATATCACTGTCAATTTCTCTTTGAAGTATGTAGCAAATTACCTGTAAATAAAGGGAGATAGGCATTGCCTTATGTTAATCCAGGTAGCTAATTATCGTTGATGGTTAGGAAATAGGTGGTTTACTTCAAAGATAGGATAATTGCCAACTGTTCACCCAAGTACTGCATGGTGTCAAGAGGCTGCCTGGGAACTGTTTAAAGGGCTCTTGGAACCTGATCCTTTCATCTAAGATGTGCTTAAGCTTCATCAGGGGAAGAAGTTTGAGTCACAAAACTGAGGTCTCCAATCCCATCTGGATCACCCTGATATTGGACATTGGACTAAAACTATGGACTAATTCTGAAAGAACTCTTTGCAACTCTAAAGTTCACCATATCTACTATGAAACTGATCTAAAAACTCTTAGTCTGTATGTATGTATAATGATCTTTTAACGAATACACTCTTCTTTTTTAATAAGCTTTAGATTATTTAATAAGAATTGGCTGTAAGCATGTATTTCGGTAAGATCTGAAATATTCAGTGACCTGGAGGGTAATGTGTCTGATCCTTTGGGATTGGTAGAACTTTTTATATGAACAACAAGATTTTCAGTAATCCTCTTCATATCTGACTTGCCTGTCTGGGAAGAAGTCCAAAGCTGGGTTGCTTTATGGGATCTGTGTTTTTGGCTTCTGGGTAACCAGTAAGGTATTGTGGAAGCTGTTTTGTTGCTGGCTTGGTGAATCTAAGTATTAGAATAACCACCAGTTTTGGGGATTGTCTGCTCCACTCTTTGCAGTTTGCCCTAATTGAGCAATCTCAGCGTGGTACCCCCGTGACCAGTCCACAATTACCTATGTGCAATGTGGCTGAGTTAAAATTGCTGTAAGAACTTTCACTTTTGCATGAACATTGCATAAGCAGTTCTTTCTGTTTAATTCCCTAGTGTTTCTACTTAGTTGTAAAATTACCTAATTTTACAACATAAATATGCCCTTTCCTATTGGCACTCTCTCTAACAACAAAATCTGTTTAATAGGCCAACTTGGTTCTTGGAGTCTATCTATAGAACCTTCTCTTTAATCACTTGGTGGCTGGTTTCGAGGCCCAGTCCAATGCTTTCTAACTGAACTCAGTCCACTTTGTCATTCTTTTGTTGGAATATTTTGGCCCACTTTGTATGCTGGTCCCTCTGGGTGTTCAGCCCAGTTTTAATTCATTTTATTTTCTGCACTGTACATTTTGTGATGTGGGGTTGTCTATAGATTAATAAATGAAATAGGCACACAGGCTTAAGGAACGAAACATTTAAAAAGCTATTAATGAAAGTCAAACTTATGAAACCCTCATATGTTCGGTTAGCACACTTATTATGGGGACATACTTTTTTTTAAGTTCATTTCTGAGGATTTGCTTAGTCAGACGTTCACTGTGTTTCTCTCACCTCAAGGGAAACTAGCCCAGACACATCCTCAGGAATTTTTGTGAGCTGATTAGTGGCTAAATTCAGTTCCACCATGCTGGTCCAAGTCCCAAAGTCCAAGGGGAGCGAGGTTAGCTGATTGTCCTGCAATTTAACAAAGAAAATATGTAGGCTTTGGCATTAAAAACAGCAAGGTAGCTTGGAGATTAAATAAGATGAAACATTTAGATAAATCAAAAATTTGATTGGTTCTCATATAAACCAATAGAAAAAAACTTCGCTAAATGGTTGAATCTTTAAAATGCATTCCCAAAATGTAATGAACACTACCCAATCTAGACATGTGGAGCTGGATTTGTATTACCAATGTGATGGACTGAAATGGAAACAACATATTACAAAGGCAATAACTCATGAAATTTCCAAGGTCTCAATAGTTAATTTTGACTTCTGACGCTTTTCAACATTGCGTACTGTTGGATAGGATGTGAACACTTAAGACATGAATAAAAAAAAAACACAACAAACACCACATCATGTAAAGAACCTAGCAACAATTCTGCAATCCTAAAAATATGGAGGGTGTAAGGCAAACAAAAAAACCCTAATAAAAGGTCAAGTACCATGACAAAACAACTTAAGTGTCAGACATTATTTCAGGATCTGGCCTATGACAGGCAGTTGGAACAGATATCAGCCAGCAGTGCCCACAGGCTCCATGTTTGCTGACATCGGGGTAGTTTTTAAAATAGCAAATACATCCAAATTGCTTATGTAGTAAAAAAAACTGGAATGAAGTCAGACACACTCACTATTTACAGTGCTAGTAATATAATTTGGTCTAGAGTGGACACAGTAAATTCTAAGAAATCAGGCTGTTCAGACTACTGGTACATGTGTGACATTAAAGAGTGATTGGTACCTTTAGAGAATTTTTTTTTCTAATTTAAGGACCCATCTAGATTACAAAAAGGAAGATGTTGCCTCGTTTGTCTGATTTTTCCACATTGCCCTTACACCTGAAAAACTCTTTCCAAATAATGTGCCAGACACTATCCTCTCACCATTCAAATCCTTCCCCGGACTAATTTCTGTTGTGAGGACAACAAAAATTCAGTCATCTAATAATAGATGTATTGGACAACAGTTAAACATAAGTTTTTACAATAAAATAAAAATTTTAACCCCCTTGAAATGACTAAAACATGCACCAGCCACTTTACTTTTATGTTGCGCCCTCTTCATCTGGTTCAGACTGGAAATAAAGCATAAATTTTTAACAGTGTAAGTAATTAACCATTAAAATAATTTACCAAGGGTTGTGGTGGATTCTCCATCAGTGACTATTTTTAAAACAAGATTGGGTGTTTTTCTAAAAGATCTGCTCTATAAATTATTTTGGGGAAATTCTATTGACCTCTGTTAAACATGAGCTCAGACTAGATAATCACAATGGTCCCTTCTGGCCTCGGTATCTATGAATCTATTTTTGTATTTCAGAATACAAGCTTTTCAGGGAAGAGACTATCTTATATAGCTTGAAAGTGCCTTGTACATCGTAGGTGCTGTCACAATTAGTAATTAATAATTATCATTTATTGATAAATACATTTTCTATAATGTAATTATATCAAGACATGGGAGGGGCTATCTGTCGAGTTTCAAAAGAGATTGAAAATCTCTGAATGTGTATTCTGTTACATATTAAACTAAACCCACTGTTACACTATTATCCCTCATGGCTATTTTCTCCACCTGTAATCTGTGATCATATGCTTATATTGTGATCTTTAGGGGATGTAAAGCGTCTCTTTAAAAATATACAATATTTAACACAATGGGACATGAGTTCTTACTGTGGTCTCTGGGCTACCTCAATGCAAAAGTAATAGTAATAACAAGGTCTCGATTTTAGATTTTGCAAAAATAAGCTTTAAAAAGGCAATAGATATTTCTTTCCATGATTCTGTTTTTAATTGAAATAAAATTGTTTTAAAACAAAATATTCCCCTCCGGTGTTTGCAATTCAACCATTCAGATTCCTGGACATGCAAAGTACAAACAGCTTCACTGAATTTCACTGTCCAAATGTGAAGGCAATGTGAAAGAGCTAACAGACTAAATAGTGAAAAATGAAATGGATCAGTAACACAGGTAAAGGATGTGTGTCTGTGATATCTGAGTAAGGTGACAAAGTATCCCTTTCATATGCTACAAGTTTATTCTTTGTATCATTAAATTTGTTACAGTTCACAGAATCTGCTGTGGATGTTACAAACAGTGGAGCGTTGCTGTGGCTCACCTTCATGTTCAGCTTACTTAACACTTTAGCTCTAGAGAAAATTCCAAACGGGATTTTGCTGATGCGGTTGTGTTCCATGTTGAGAGAGTAGATTGTGGAGAACTGTGATGGGCCACCCACTGGATATGACTGGAAGCAGTTCCTGGCCAATGTTAAACTAGTCAGGTTCACAAGACTCGATAAAAGACCCTAGAAAGGGGGAGGGGGGGGGAAGAGAACCTTGAGCTGTGCATTTAAATTTATTTGAACATATATTCTTTCACTGTATTGGGTCTCAATAAAAACTAGCTTCCCCCCAGGGCACCCAACAAGATAAGTAAGAGTTGCAATATATAAACGAGTCTTAACTTCAGAAAAAGCTCTCTCATCCATACATTCTCATCCACAATCACTAGGAGAGAACTGTATTCCTCTCTTCCCACACATACATGGTGCCAGTATATAAAAAGTACCAACATTTAAAATTTAGACTATAAGGTCCTTTAGGCAGGAATCTCAGGTTTGTACCTGTCAATAAAGCACCCAGACACTCTATTGGCACCATAGAAATAAATAATGAGTGCCAAATTAATGCTGAAATTTCATCTTTCGCTCATTACAATGCCAACCTTAATTCAGCCCTATTTGTTTAGGTACTGCAGGGATTAAAGACTCATGCACGATGTTACATACCAGAAATATTAAAGTATCTACAATCACAGACTGAATAGCAGCAAGCTCTCAAAACTTTCAATCAACCTCAAATATCTTTACTTTTCCCGAGTTACAGTTTTAATATTACAATTACAATAAAATTTTTATAGTGTTGTTTCGGGAATGAAAGTTTTTTTTTTTTTTTTTTTTTTAAATTAAGGGCCGCTTCACATTCCTTATATAATAAACCATCAAATTGCAACTTGCTCTGCTTCGTGTCATGGCTCAACAAATTTGCAGGTATTTGAACACAAGAAAAAAAAAGTTTTATCTCAGAAAAATCAGTGCAGCAATTTTTTTTCCTAACTGTAAACAATAAAACGAAGTTGCAGAGATATTAGTCGTATTAAAATCTCATTGTTATTTAGCACAATCTTTTAAGAGGAAATCCTGCCTTTAGTGATTTTATTATTTAGTTGCAATTTTTGGTTCTGCACTTTGCAATAGTACTTTGGGGTTGCCTAACACCTTATTGTTTTAAACTGACCTTGGAATTTGCAGAGGCTGTTTTTTAAGTCTGGGACTATACATAAACATTGATAATAATATGTGTATTAGCTGGTGCATATAATTTTTCTAACAGCTCACAAGTAACTAACAATTAAAATGCTTTGGAGGGGAAGATGCAGAGTTTAGTTACACACAGTCTAAAGAAAACAATGCACTCAATATTTATGGAAGCTGTGGGACTGCTGCCTTTCCCAACTTATCCTTTTAAGATACAATATTTATTAGGCATTGCATCATGAGCTCTAGGCTCATTTTGCATTTCAGCAATTTCTTTGCAAATGAATTTTCTTTTTATTGCAGCCAAGAATGCTTAATTTTAAATGGATTACACTACTACATTAACATCTGAGCTACTTCTTTGTCGCAACATATAACTTATTGTTAGACTAACACATTTAGGTAAGGTCGCACTATTTGGTAAGGGAGTTTTTGATTAGGAGTCAACTTATTTTAGGATAAGCAATCAGTTCTCCAGTCGCTTGCTTTTCTATGTGTAATCACCATTGTAGTTACTTTCATTACATGCCTGGGTGGGGTGATTCGGCTTTGTTCTTAAAAGCAGCTGAGCAACTTTCCCTCAACCGCATTTTTTTAAAGCACAAGCCTACCTCAATATTTAATCATCTTTTGTTTCCAGTCAGTTGTTGCTGAATTTAATAATTCAGACAATTATTAATTATTTATACAATTACTGTACTCGGGTGCTTTCAATGGTCCTCTAATTGATGTTCACATCTTTTTCCTTTTTTCCCCCTGCATACATGTTCTCTCTTTTCTCATTAGGTAGATTTTAATTATATGATATTTGCAATATAATTTTAGATGTAGTTCTTCGGAGAACAGGTTAGGTAGACTGAACAAAATAGTAGCAATGTTTCGATCGCTAACTGAAACAAAGCAGAATAAACTCTGTGCATTTTATCATGAAGCCTAAAACTCTCACAAGTTCTACAGGGTTGAGGAGGGTGGAGTATCCTGTGACTTGGCTGAGGCAGGAGGGAACAGCATAGGACTAGCAAGTGCAATAGCAGAGGCAGGAAGCAAGACAGCTGGCCCCTGCACAGTCATAACTACCACAGGATTCTGCAGATTTTTACCTTTTGTAGCTAGTGGGTGGTGTGCTACCCAACTGAGGGATGCACTGGTGGCGAAATATTGTTGTAAATTGCAAACTCCTACATTACATTATTATGGAAATGTTAACATTAAGCAGCTATCACAAACATAGGGGCTTTTTGTCCACCTGTTTATCAAAACAGAACAGTCCTGTTTCAATTGGAAGTGGACAGAGAGATCCCTCTTAGTTTTCTGTCTCCTTTCCCCCTTAGCATCTGGAACAGGAACCTCACGTCCAGCTAAAATGATGGGCCCCTGGCTTCGTCGTTTGTGTCATAAGAACATTTAGAAAATGGATAAAATGAGTTAGTGTCTTGTTGCCTGACGATTCGTCAATTGAATTACTGTCTAACTGGTTAGATATACATGTCAATGTGGCAGGCTCGTTCCTTAAAGCTTCTCATGTAAAAATCAATCTGCAATATTTTGATGTGCTCACAAAACTAAAAAAATCTATTACGTTTTCCCCCCAAGTGAACACCTTGTGCCCCTCACCTCTGGTAAAGTAGAAATGTTGTTGTTCTCCAAATTCAGTTCATCAAGTTCACTACATTTTGCTAAAGACTTGGGGATTGCCGACAGTCTATTGTACCTTAGGCCAAGACGACTTAGACTGGACAAATTTCCTACAAATGCAAAACAAAGTGTTATTAATATATGTCATTTAGGGTTTAGGGCACAGGACTGAGAGTACGGAATCTTGTTCTATTTCTGATTCTTCCACTGTGTGCGCTTAGTCAAGAAACAACCTCTCTGAGGCTCAAGTTTCCCATCTGTAAAATGGAATTACCACACCCTTCACCAGGACACTGAAAGTATTAGCTGATGTTCACAAAGTACTCTATTTTCAGATCCTTAGATGAAATATGCAATAGAAGCATAATATGCATATGTTTTTCTATAAGTTTCACAACAGAGACACACACTGAGCAATCAACAAGTCAATTTTTTAGATGTTCCTCCATTCTGGTCTTTTCACCAGGAAGTCCAGCTTTTACCCGAAGTTTTCCAGTTTTTCCCAAAATAACTTATCAAAAATTACAGTATTTTTACTATACGCAGTGTTGTAGTCATTTTACTACATTATTATTACAAACTATTACAGTGGTACACAAAACATGATTAAATGGAATGAGATGAAGTTAAGTCAAAGGAAAGGGAGGCTGAACATCAGGGAAAGTATAACCAACAGTGAGATCTGTTAGCTGGGGAATAGTTTCCCCATGGGACATGGTGAAAGTCCCATTGCCTTGAACTTTTGAAACAGACTGGACAAAGTGTATTATAAGGACCCCTCCCTGTATCATTAAGGGGATAGACTGAATGATCTAATAGGTCTTTCCCATCTGTAATCTCTGATTCAGCATAGTTTCTATAGAGACTTTCTGATGAGTGTCTTAATAAGGCAGGAGACACTCAGTGCAGAAGCTCAATATCTGCAGGGCAGATATTTCTAAAGTCCCAAAGAACCAGAGGGCACGTCTGCAATGGATATCTCTGGCATTTTGCCCAAGAGCATGGGAAAGTGTTTAATTTATTGCTGATGAAGACAAAGCAAAAATTAGGGAAATGAAAGGAACAGTGGCTGAGCTGGTGGCACATGTTTATAATTATTACTATTATAACTAAAATTGTTAACTACATGCAAAGTTAGTATGTCCTAACTTCATTTATAACATAAAATATAGGAAACATCTCATTTCATTGTGCCCATATTCACAAAGATCTTCAGGGTGAAACATTCTAGGGATGAGTCAAAACATTCTAACAACACTTCTCAGAAATGAAATAGCATTTAACAATCTAGTCTATAAATGAACAACAGGCAAACATCACACAAAACGTAAAAATCCATCACTTGTTCTTTGCTCTCCGACATGCTTCTTGAATCCTGAGTTATGTCATCAGGCACTATGCAATATGAAGTAGCAGAGTAAAGGATATACATTGCCAACTGTTTAGCAATACAAACGTAGGCTATGTCAATGACAAGATTGTAAACACAAAGTGTACTATGTCTAATCACACCAGCAATTTGGGAAAAAATGGAACCTCAAAGCAGCTGCTGTCAGAGGGTCAGAATTATATACACCTCTATCCCGATATAACGTGACCCGATATAACATGAATTCGGAAATAACACGGTAAAGCAGTGCTCCGGGAGGGTGGGGGGGAGACTGCACACTCCGGCAGATCAAAGCAAGTTCGATATAACGCGGTTTCACTTGTAACGTGGTAAGATTTTTTGGCTCCCGAGGACAGCGTTATATCAGGGTAGAGATGTAGTATTTTCCAGAAAATAAGGTACATTGGAAAATAATTTTTAAATTATCAAAAGTATAAATACCACCTCTCAAACCATCTCCACATCTCATCTTTGTTTCTATCCCTTTCCATTAATCTCTCTCCTCCTAATGAAAGAGGCTTACTAGTGGCTGCAATACATCATACACTAGTACTGAGCCTGCCCTGCACAATATGCCTACTGCATCAGCAGTAAGTGTCAAACCATAAGTGGTTCTTATAGCATTTGCACCAGTCTGCTAAAACTTTTTTCAATCCAAGCAGGTTGATAACAGACCTTAAACATCACATTTTTATTACTATCTTCCCTCCCTCCTCCCTTTCATTTCCATTCCAAAAATTAATTCAGCAGCAGATCGCATGAATGGCTGGAGTTATGGGGCTTGACTTTCAGAGATGTTGAGCATGCAGAGCTCCCATCAACTAAAACTGCAGTTGTGGGTGCTCAGAACCTCTGAAAATAAGGTCCTAATGCTTTGCACACCTATTTTAGCATTTTTACCATGCTCACTGAGACAGTCTCTAAACTCATACTAGAATTGAAGTGGGATTGGGGAGCAACTTGTCCACAAGAGAAATTTCTTCCCAACTCCCCTCAATTAGTGTCTGACTTGTGTTGGGAGTATGAGGGTTTATATCCCTTCTAAAGACAAAAATGGGGGAGTAAGACTGCAGACAGACTAACATCTGACGTGATCACTAACAATAGGCAAACCAAAAACAGCATGTGTCCACTTGATTTGGCATGAGTATGTAAAACGGACAGCAACTATAGAATGATTAGGTTCACATTCAGTTGTATTTTTGTCATTAGAACTATACCTCAACAATTCTTCTAGGCATGACCCTGCCGACGTGCAGGCAGAATGTCTCAAAGGAGAGCAGCATTAGATATTTATGAGCATGTCAGTTTCGCATCAAACTGAAGAGAAGTATTAGATAGGAAAAGCAGCAAGCTAGCAATAAACAAGTAAAGATACCTCCAACTCCTCTCCACGGCAAACGTCTTTTAATGATATTTATACTCCCAATTTTGTGATTCTTTGATACAACTTTTGCTAAGCATGATTTGCAAGCCATGTTAAGCCTCAGCTTATTTTTCTTCTAATGGAAGATGCCGACCCTAACAAAACCCCTGCAAAATTATTTTTCTTAACTTTCTTCATGAAAGATTCAGATTGCCTTGGGGGAAATCAGATTTTAGACATCCACCTTTGTACCAGTTATTTCAGTTCTGTTTTACTAAATGCGAATTTGGTCAATATTAGAGCATTACAGTCTTCTTAGCAGGCTCCACTCCTTTTCAGGAGATGTACCTTTCATGGGGTCCTAGTTTTGCAGCAGCTGAAGCACAGAATTCCCAACCACTTCATTAGGGTGGCTAGAAAACCAGGTACTACATGCTTCACAAAGATAATTTGTACAAAACTGAATTTAAAAACTGCTTGGGAGAACACAGAAAAAATTCCACAAATTATTTCAATTCAATGCATGTTACTATAAACAGAAATCTAAATAGGTTATTATAAAATAAATTCTCTGTTAAGGACATTTTCAGATGCTTAGAGGGGAAAAAAGATTGATTGCTGCTGTCCGCCAATTGCTATGAGGGAAGGACCAAAAAGAACGAAGAAATGCACACATGCAGAAATATTACTGATCTGCAGAAAGACCATTTAAGGGTGGTTTTTCCATTTCTCCCATATTATCAGTTTCTCTTTGAGAGAGGAGAAACCATACCTCTTCTACTCAGAATATTTCAAAATCTGAAGAGACATGGTCTAGCAGACTCAACACAGAACTAGGAACTCCTGAATTTACTTCCAGCTCTACTACTGACTGACTCTAAGGGACTGAGTAAGGTCCCTCTTTACGGCAGCTTCACCATACTCCCCTCTCCCCTACCTTCAGTTATTTTAAGCCCTTTGAGACTCTTCAGTGACGAGTACTACGGAAGTGTAAAGCATTACAACAAAATGGGTAATGATTACTCTGCACTATGTAATTTAATGCATTATAGGTTAGCTTGCGATCCAGCTGGAATTTTTTTTAATGTTATGGAAGCACTCAGACCAGAATAAAATAAAATAAGTTCACCGGAACAAGTGGCTTTCGTATAATTATATTAAAATACAAAGCTTTTTACATTTATAAAACTTGTGCATTAGAAAGTCTTTCCATTATAGTTCTCTCCCCTTTTATGATTTATTTGTTATCAGAGGATTTAAAGCCTTCAGCAGTTTGTAATAGATAATTGCAACAATACATCATAGAGAACATTGAAGTCTATTAAACAAAATTGTTAAGGGGGCACATTACAAATTCTGCAATTTTTATAGACATTTTGCACCAAATGTTGATATCACACTCTAAGTAGTCGTGTTAGAATGTGTACTTGCATTATTATGCATTGTTACCTTGTCCTAGTTCACTCATAGATCATTTTCTACTGAGTGTTTATTGCTATCACATGTATGAAAGGGCAACTGATGCCATCTTTAACATAATAGGGAATTGTGGGCACAGATTAAATCAAACTGCATGGCATTTTTCAGATGTAGTATGAAAAAACTACAAAAAAAATGTAGTATGCTTAATATGACATCTGGACTTAATACAGTGAAAAAAAGGTGAGGTTGCAGCATGGAAGAAAAGGAACACAGGTTCAGTCAATATAAGATGCTACAATTGAATACAAAACCTAAAGCAGACAAGACCTAAGTGTTTCTAAAAAGTTGAGAAATGGTGTTTAGCACCTTCTAGCAGAGGTTGGGTAGTCTTATAGGCAACCGTCAATCCACTTGATCATGGTGAAGTGTAAAGGGTCTAGTCAGGTTTCTGATCAATAAAAAGGTAGCCTAACGCATACGTAGGCTACAGTACTTTGTTTAAAAATGGTTAAGATGTTCCTAGTCAAGGTTAGGCACACTGTGTAGTATAAAAGCTGCCTAAAGCTTACTTACTCTGTAGATATCAGACTTTAGTCTTTGCAGATGTCAATCAGGCACCATCCACAATCACTAAATGTTACTTTAAGGAATACAGCAAAAGGCTATTCTTCCCCATATTTTTAAGCCAATGATATAGACCAAATAATCTTAATTTTGAAATAAGGAAGGAAGAGGCCAAACCCATGAACTGATCACCAGTTTATAACTTTCATTAATGACTGCTACCGTCAAAGTGTGTGCACATGCAGTGGATATCAGCAAGCTGCTCACAAATAATTAAGCACCCCAAAATTGGACTCGCATTTTGTGTTTCATTTTTACAATGTTGGCAGGCATAAAACATTGGGACACACTTCTGGAATGTTTTCTCAACTATGAAAACTAGACTTGATTTGTGGTTCAATCATTCAGGCTTTGAACATAGAATCATAGGACTGGAAGGAACTTGGAGAGGTCATCTAGTCCAGTCCCCTGCACTCATGGCAGGACTAAGTATTAACTAGACCATCCCTGACAGGTTTTTGTCTAACCTGCTCTTAAAAATCTCTAATGATGGAGATTCCTCAACCTCCCTAGGCAATTTATTCCAGTGCTTAACCACCCTGACAGTTAGGAAGTTTTTCCTAATGTCCAACCTAAACCTCCCTTGCTGCAAGGCATCAACATGTATGCAGCCATATCAGACTTGCTTTTCTTCATTGTGTCTTGTTCCTTCAGATCTTTCTTGCTTCATCTGATGCCTCCTCCTTGCATGAATAAAATAATCTATTGTCGGTTTTCTTTATACTGTAAAAAAATACTTTTAAAAATGCTGAGTCACAGCTTAGATTCCTATATCCATAAATACCATCTGATGGTACCTACCACTGACTAAAAAAATAATCCTATCCCAAACCTACCAGGATGAATGAGGGCACATCTACACTACGAAATTAGGTCCATTTAATAGAAGTCTATCTTTACCAACCCATTTTATACAGTTGATCGTGCATGTCACCACTAAGCGCATTAGGTTGGCGGAGTGCGTTCTCAATACCGTGGCTAGCATCGACTCACAGAGTGGTGCACCATGGGTAGCTATCCCACAGTCCCCGCGGCCCACTGGAATCCTGGGTTAAGCTCCCAATACCTGATGGGGCAAAAACATTGCAGGTGGTTTTGGGTACATGTCGTCAGTCTCCCCTCTTCCCTCCCTCCTTGGGAGCAACGGCAAACAATCATTTTGAGCCTTTTTTCCTGGGTTATCCGTGCAGACGCCATAGCACGGCAATCATGGAGGCCGCTCAGCTGTACACTGCTTTTGTGAGCATTACAAACACCTTGTGCATTATCCTGCCGCCAGCACGAGGAAGACTGTGAGGAGGACAAGGACACAGACATTCCTGAAAGCACGGGATGTGGCAATTGAGATATCATGGTGCTATTGGGGCATGTTGCTACAGTGAAATGCCGATTCTGCTCCCGGCAAAGAAGTGCAGACTGGTGGGACCGCATACTGTTGCAGGTATGGGATGATTCTCAATGTCTGCAAACTTTTGCATGCATAAGGCCACTTTCATGCAACTTTGTGAGTTGCTTTTCCCCGCCCTGAAGCGCGGGAATACCAAGTTGAGACCTGCCCTGACAGTTGAGAAGCGAGTGGCAATAGCCCTGTGGAAGCTTGCAACACCTGACTGATATCGGTCAGTCGGGAATCAATTCGGAGTTGGCAAATCTACCGTGGGGACTGCTGTGACCCAAGGACAATCAATACCCTTATGCTAAGAAGGGTAGTGACTCTGCGAAATATGCAGGTCATAGTGGATGGCTTTGCTGCAATGGGGTTCCCTAACTGGGGTGGGGCGATAGATGGAACGCATATCCCTATCTTGGCACTGGACCACCTTGCCAAAGAGTACATAAACCACAAGGGGTACTTCTCAATGGTGTTGCAAGCACTGGTGGATCACAAGGGCCGTTTCACCGACATCAATGTGGGATGGTTAGGAAGGGTACATGATGCTCGCATCTTTCAGAACTCCGGGCTGTTCGGAAAGCTGCAAGAAGGGACTTTCTTCCCAGACCGGAAAATTACCATTAGGGATGGTGAAATGCCAATCGTTATCCTTGGGGACCCAGCCTACCCCTTGCTCCCATGGCTCATGAAGCCATACACAGGCAGCCTGGACAGCAGTAAGGAGCAGTTCAACTATGGCTGAGCAAGTGCAGAATGGTGGTAGAATGTGCCTTTGGGCGCTGGCGCAGTTTGTGGAGTAGATTAGCAAACCTACGAAAGCAATATTCTCATTGTTATTGCTGGTTGCTGTGTGCTCCACAATATTTGTGAGAGTAAGGGGGAAACGTTTATGGTGGGGTGGGATGTTGAGGCAGATCGCCTGGCAGACAATTTTAAACAGCCAGACACCAGAGCAATTGGAAGAGCACACCGAGGTATGCTGTGCATCAGAGAGGCTTTGAAAAACAGTTTCATGACTGACCAGGCTACGGTGTGACAGTTGTGTGCGTTTGTCCTTGACGCAAAACCGTCATCTTTGGTGAATGTACTTCCTTGTAAGCCAATCTTCCTCCCCTCTTCGACCGCAGCTGGCAAAGGAAATAAAGTCCCTATTGTTCTGAATCCATTCATTCTTTATTTATTTAAAAAAACCCTGAGATCACTGGCAATGCTGACTAGTAAAAGGAAGCCCAGGTGTACGAAAGGTTTGATAACAGAGTGGGGGAGGAGAGGAAAGGACAAGACCACATTGCTTATTGTAGCCACACTACAAATCAAAGGTGTTTGAATGACAATCTTCTGTTGCTTCGGCCATCCCCTGGAGTTGAGTGACAGGGTGCCCGGAGCCTCCCCCCACCACGTTCTTGGGCATCTGGGTGAGGAGGATATGGAACTTGGCGAGGAGGGCAGGTGGTTCAACAATGGCTGCAGTGGGGGTCTGTAGTCTAGTTGCCTTTCCTGCAGCTCCACCAGACACCTCATCATGTCCGTTTGATCCCCCATTAGCCTCAGCATCTCCTCCTGCATATTACGATCACGGTCACTGTATGTTTTTCTGGCCTCTGCCACTGAATGCCTCCATGCATTCAGCTGTGCCCTATCAGTGCGGGAGGATTGCATGAGCTCTGAAAACATGTCATTGCGAGTGCATTTTTTTCGCCTTCTAATCTGCGATAACCTCAGGGACGGAGTTGATGCAGGGAGCACAGAAACATTTGTAGCTGCAGGGGAAAAAAAGGGAGAGGTCACTTTACAGAAGATACATTTCTGCGAACAAAAGGGAAACTCTTTCACAGTTAATCAAGCAATTCATAGACAGCACATATGTTTTAGGTACAAGGTCGCATTTTGCCTTTAATATTGAGCGCCTGCCGGTATGGTGACACATCACACATGGCTGGGCAACAGAATTCAGTGTGCACGCAGCCATGGTAAGCAAAAGGGTACGTGGGGTTAGCTTCTTCCGGTTCATAACGTGTGGGAATGGTTTCAAACTGCAGCGCCCTCCTTTCCCATAGCAACCAAAGCTGGTTGTGTTTGCCATTTAAAAGGAGGGGCTGTGTTTAAAAGAAGGGGCTGCAGTTGCCATTTAAAAGGAGGGATTGCGGTTTTGGGGTGCAGCACACCCCCACCCCCCAGCATGGCTATTCTCTGGGATGATCCCTTTTAGCCAAGCGCAAACAGCTCAGCATGCCCAGGGTCTAATGTGTCGGGGATCACCAAACAGAGAGGATTACTGTTCCCTTACAAAACTTGCCCTATTTCAACCAGGTGACCATGAATGATATCACTCTCCTGAGGCTGACACAGAAAGATAAAGACCGAATGTTGCATGAATGTGACCAAAACCCAGGACCATTCATTGTCATGCTTTGGGCTGCAATGATTCCAGACCACTTGCTACTGGCTAGGCGTGATAAAGTGTCCTACCGTGGAGGACGAAATAAGGCAGCCCTCCCCAGAAACCTTCTGCAAAGGCTTTCGGAGTACCTCCAGGAGAGCTTCATGGAGATGTCCCTGGAGGATTCCCGCTCCATCCCCAAATACAAACAGACTTTTCCATTAGCTGTACTGGCCCTGAATGCATCCCAATTGTTCAGGGCAAATCAAACATTAAACACAATTGCTTTTAACCCCTGAAGTGTCGTTACAAATGTGAACTCACCAGAGGTGTCTTCTCTGCCATCAGGGTCTGGGAACAATAGGCCTTGGGAGGGTATTGGCTCAGGGTGAGGAAAAGGTCCTGGCTGCTGGGGAGAACGGATTCTCCGCTTGCCTGCTGCGCATTCTCCTCCTCCTCTTCCTCATCCATAAAATCCTCATCCGTGTTGCGTGAGACTGCCACCTTGCAGGTGTCCACAGAGAATGTTG
Organism: Trachemys scripta elegans; assembly: GCF_013100865.1. Classification (NCBI taxonomy): domain Eukaryota; kingdom Metazoa; phylum Chordata; order Testudines; family Emydidae; genus Trachemys; species Trachemys scripta. The sequence continues at coordinate 117,633,801 of NC_048304.1, forward strand.
GGGAACTGGTAGGGTTCCCCCCTAGAATGGCATGCAGCTGATCATAGAAGTGACATGTCTGGAGCTTTGACCAGGAGCAACTGTTTGCCGCCTTCATCTTTTGGTAGGCTTGCCTGAGTGCCTTAATTTTCACGTGGCACTGCTGTGCATCCCTGGTGTAGCCTCTCTCCACCAGACCCTGTGCGATTTTGGCATATATATTAGCATTTCTTCTGCTGGATCTGAGTTCTGCCTGCACAGATTCTTCTCCCATACAGCAATCGGATCCAGGGTCTCCCATTCACTCCATGCTGGAGCTCGTTTGTGATTCTGCTGAACTCGCCACGCTGACCAAACAGGAAATGAAATTCAGAAGTTCCCAGTGCTTTTCCTGTGTACCTGGCTAGTGCATCAGAGTTGAAACTCACATTGGAGCACTCTGGGATAGCTCCCAGAGGCCAATACCATCGAATTGCACAACGCTGCGTCTACATTACCCCAAATTCGACCCAGGAAGGTCGATTTTAGCACTACTCCCCTCGTCAGGGAGGAGTATAGCAGTCGATTTTAAGGGCCCTTTAGGCCGGCGGAACAGGGTTGGTTGTGCAGAGCATTCATTATAAATGACTAACGCGGCTAAATTTGACTTAATCTCGTAGTGCAGACCAGGCCTGAGTGACCAACATGAATAATATGGGAAATAAAGAATGTTAAAAACATATACACACAAAGCAAATGAAATCCAGAGTTAGTATACCACAGTTAAGACACCAGAAGTCAATCTGATATATACAAAAGATCAGTATGCAAGTATTCACTCTATTTAATTTGTTTGCATTGGGAGATTCCTTTTAGATAAAATATGGAAAGTTTAATTTTTCCATTTCAAAGTTGTGGGTGATGGATCCAATAACAAAATGCTTTAGAATATACATGATGGTGTTCTGCAGCAAATTGTAAAACACAAGCCAGGACTTCTTCCTCTTAGCATTTCAAATGAATTAATAATTATTAAAATTTAGTAAAACCTATTTCATACCCCACAGTGAAGTAATTCAATTTTGTTTCTCTGTATTTTTACTTGGTATTCACTCATCCCTCTTATTTAATCAAGGTGCAACAGGGAGTGTTAGAGGTAAAATCTGAGGTTAAAACTTTAACAGCCTGAAGTAACTTCCAGCAGAATTTCAACTATCTCCCATGCTGATGCCTCTTCCTGAAATATTTGGTTTCATGTGAGTTGCCATTTTAGCACTGGGCTCAAATACAATGGAGTAGGGCATGGAGTCTAATTTCAGAACCTCTCTCTTTTTATTCCTGGACCAGCGTTCAGAAATCACACCAGTATCAGAAAATGGAAAATGTGTTCAGCAATGTCTCTTTTGATGCTATTAATTAAAGAATCATTTTGGAGCTACTACTACTACGCTTACAACTCACTATCCTTTTCCTATTAAAATGGCTGTTGCTCTAAATATTCAGAAATATAAGACATATCTGACCATGATCAAACTAAACACATTTTAGAAGAACGTGTACAAAACTGTAGAATGATGACAGTAGGTGAGAAAGCTTGTAGATATAGAAAAATAATTTAAAATGATTTCTTACCTGAATTCTAATGTTACCTGTTGAATTTCTCCCTCAGATAACTTTTTTACCTTTTTTAAAAATAAGAAAACTATTAAATTTACATTTAGGGGATGAAACTATTTAAGTTTGCTGAAGAGAAATTATAATTGTAATGTGGTATTTAGTGAACAATTTAAAAAAAAATCTTTTAATCCGATGGCCAATTAATTTAAACATTTTACTTCTCTCTGTCTCAAATGCCTACTAAATTGTTCTTTACCTCATTTTATGTCTCTTTTGGATGCTTCCCCCAAGTTAACATTAGCTGTACTGCAAGTTGGCATAAGGCATTTAATAACTAAAAGTAGATAAACTGTATATGTCCCAAATATTTCTTCAGCACAAAACATTGGCTCATATTAAAAAAAAAAATCACATTGTATCATAACTATTTTAATTTTGACGCTAGACTCTCTCTCTCTTTTTTGCTTTATGGTACTTGGAAAATGCTAGGCTATTACACAAAGCACATTTTTCTTACAGGAAGTGATCTACATGTAAAGTAATTTACTATTTTCAATCAACAGAAAATACTGATATGACTGCATTAAGCCAATATCTGTAGAACAAGACATTAAGTCATTTCCTGATAACTAATATCTAAATTGCCATTTGTTATAGTACAAAAGTGCACTTAGAAGAAAGCGTTACTTGAAACAAAACTATACACTTATACACAGTGACTAAATTGGCTTTGCTGCCCTTTTAATCTTGGATGTTGCATAGTTCCTTCCCTACCATGCCTCTCACTCTCCATTACAATTATGCCCTTTCGCTAGCAACTCCTCAACATTCCAGTACAGTCCTATTAATCTGTGAGGAAACATTCCTTTAAAGTTTTCTGTTTTTATTAGAAATCTTACAGCACACCCAGAAAGCTGTCTGAGGTAAGACAAGGCTCAGCTAACTAATCAAGCAGTAAATGCTTCTTACCCAAGAAACACCCAGCAAGGAAACACAAAACTTGACAAACCTTCCCTCTTATAAACAAAATCGGATTTCATTAAAAGAGGTTTTGGGGGGGGGGGGGGGGGGGAGAGAAGAGAGACAGGCCTAGCAAACTGGAAAGGCAAAATTAATTGTTACAAGAACAGATTGATTCTAAATTAGTTATTTGTGATTAACAGATGTCTTCGGTTAGGTTTTTTGCACTGACTAAATCAGTGAAATTTCAACTGTGCTTAGACATCAAACATGCTGGAACCTGGCAATGTGTAGATGTTGCAAGAAACACTCATCACACCCAACCACAGGTAAGTGTCACAGTGGGGGGGGGGGGGAAGGGGGGATAACTAAGAAAAAGAGGAGAGATCAAAAAGTTGGAAAGAAAATTCTCCAGCCTAGGGAAAAAAAAAAAAAAAAACATCTGAAACAAAGCAAGCCAGACTTTGGATTCCATAGACGATACACCGCATCTCCATCTCCGTGCTAAAACTCTCTCACTGAACTATTCTAACCACAAAACAAGCTATAATCTAAAAATCAAGCCACAACTTGCTTTAATGTTGTACCAAAACCGTCATGACTAAGAAATAAAGCCACTGTTGCTGAACTGGCTAAGACTGCCTCTTTTGTACTATGCATAAATGTAGGTCGATCATTATCAATCAATGGAGTTTCGTTCCCCCCACCACTACCCCCAGGACTTATGGACTTATTCTGAACTTTATTTTATATAGCAACAAATAATGCATTCTGAAAGACAGATTCATCCTCGATCAGTAATACTTTTTTTGGTGCAAAAATATAATCAGACTAAAATCAACGACAGTTAGCACAGTGCAATGTTATCTTCCACCAGTCAGCATCTGACTTGGCAGATTGTAGAGCTGCAAAGCATTGATGTTCTGTAGAGATAAGCACCATGCAGATACAGCTATATGTTTAGAGAAAGAACATAAGTAACTTTAAAAGGCTACAAAAATGTCTTTAAAAGCGAAAAGTATGCCATTGCAAAACAAACGATCAAGAAAATGTACAGAAAAACCATCTTTGGCAGATGAGGAGTTGATTCACTGACAGCAACATACTAAAGATTACTACAGTATCACTTTTTCAGTAAATCGCATGCCTACAAGAGGCCCAAGCTATTTCAACTGCATTGCCGGTAATTTCCCACTTCTATTAACTTATAAACTGATTATCTAGAAGTTGTGTGATTCTTTCATATCCTCTTAAGACAATCTTCTGTAAGCATGGTCTTTCCACATAGTCTATTCTAAAGTAAGTTCTACACACTGCTTTGAGAAATTTAATGATTGCCTTTCAACAGATCTCTCAATATAGTGTATCAATATTTTGCACAGAAATTAACACTAATGGCCTAGAACAGCTACCTGGCAAGGGAAGGTGTTCACCTATAACACATAGGTATTAGCCCATTTAATTGGAGACATTTCTTTCCATAGTTCTCTAGGTGGTAAGCTGCTAATAACCCTTACAAATAGTTTCCGTCAGGCTGCTAAGGCAGAAAAAAATTTATCTTAAATATAACTCCACTCAGCAACCTAACATACTCTTTATATTTACGAAATCAAAGGCTAAAAAAGAATGAATACATTATTTTATTTTAATTCTTTCTAAAGAATGAACCACATACTTAAGGCTAGAGAATCACAAATACATTAGAAGTACTAAATGACAAGTTTCTATTAGGGTGATGTGAAGAAAGGAACTTTAAGATATCCAAGCTCGTTTTCTGGAATTTATGTCAGTTAAAATTTCTAAGATCTGTGTAGAAATCTTTGAGACATATTTGATGTCAATTAGAAGAGCATTTATTGGTAGAAAGTGCAAAAATAATACAACAAGATAAAGGTAGTCTATTGGGCACACATACATAAAAATGTTAAATCAAACAGCAACAACTGTTTACTGGCCACATACTTAAGGAACAGAGGTGTAGCTACAAAGAAGAGCAACGGAAAGGGGGGGGGGGGGAACTTTTTCCTGAAACATTCATATATTTTTTAAAAAGAAATGGACAGAGCCCTCTCCCACAAAAAAGTCCACCAAACAGGAAAATTATAAATATAATAGTTTTGAGAAACACCAGAAAACCTTGTTAGTAAAAAGAGAATTTCTGTAGTAGTGCAGAAATAATACTTATGCTTACAGAACATGTCTCATTATCTTGAAGTGTTTTACATAGGCAAATATTTTTTTTTCCTTTTACAAAGGAGGAAAGTTAGACACAGAGCACTTATGTGACTTTCCCAAGGTCACATCCAGTCAGTAGCAGAAGCAGGAACAGAATCCAGGTTTCCTGACTCCTATGTGTTTCCACTACAAAAGAGCAGGTTTATGGGAAAAATGCTAAAAATTCAAAGAAACCGTAAATTAGAGAGCATATTAAGTGCTTATCTACACAAGAAAGTTGAACCAGTTTAACTTAAGGTGTGATTTTAAAGCAATTTAGTTAAACTACTTCAAAAGGCTTTATGTACACTTATTTTGGTTTATCTTAAATCAATTAAAAATCAATTTAATAAACTGAAATAAACTCTTATTCTGAAACAAGTGTTTATACAGGGATTTGCACTGTTTTAAAAAACAATTTACGTTAAACGAGTGCACCTTTCTCATGTAGACAAGGCCTAGGTCAGCTCAATCATCCTCTGTTAATGCAGAATAGTTTCATATAGTACATTTTCTAGTGCTCTGTCTAGCCCTAGCTTCACATGTCCTAGGATATGAGGTTTCCACCCTCTCGCTTGGGAGATTATGCCTATAATTCTCATTGTCAGGAATTTTTCCTAATATTCATCCTAATTTTCCTGTCTGAGGCTCTGATCCTGAAAAGCATTAACTTTAAGTACCAATTTAAATGGGATTACTGATGTGTTTAAATTTAAATACCTGCCTATGTGTTTGGTGGATTGAGGCCTTAATTTAATCTGATGCTCTTACCTTAGCTGAGACTGCAAGTCCATATACTCAGTTTAATGGCATTTCTCTGTTTGTAACTCTTTAACTTTTAAACTTTTAACTTAAACTTAAACCTTAAACTTTTAACTAACTTTTTAACTGTTTGTAACTTTTTAATACTGCATCTGATCAATTCCAAAATCAATTACCAGAACCCTACTGATTTTGGGAAAATTCGGAAAACTAAAAAAGGAAAAATGGAGACACATGGCGCCCTGGCCATCTGTTTAATACTGCCACAGCCTCAAGCATCTCTGCAATGGCCTACAGATCAAACAATTGGTGGACAGCACCCATGAATGCCTTCCAGCATAACAATACTCTTATCTTAGCTCAGACCAGATACCCAACAGAGTTTAACACAGTGATTCTCAAACTTTTTTTTTTTTTTTTTTACTAGTGACCCCTTTCACATAGCAAGCCTCTGAGTGCGACCCAACACCCCCATCAATTAAAAATGCTTTTTTATATATTTAACACTATAAATGCTGGCGGCAAAGCAGGGTTTGGGGTGGAGGCTGGCACCTTGTGACTCCCTATGTAAGAACCTTGTGACCCCCTGAGGGGTCCCAACCCCCAGTTTGAGAACCCCTGGTTTAACATGTTGACAGCCTAAGACTGTCTACACTGCACTTTTGTTGTTAAAACTTTTGTCTTGGTGTTTATAATCTTCAGATATTTGTAAACGTGTGTACTCTCTTAGTTTCTTTAGTTAACCAAGCTACTTGTATTGGCAATTTTTAATCTTTGACATAAATCAATCCTTGCAGCCTGAAACATTTTTTTTGTTTTTCTCCAAATTTCCTCCTGTTCTAAATCACTTTGGCAGCACTTTTTTTCTACTCTAGCCCTTAACAATTTTGAAGGCTCAAAGCTTGACCTTTCCAAAATCCTAATTACCTCCCTCATGTAAATTGACAATTTACAAAATCTGATTGACATGAGCAAAGGGCTCTATACCTGCAGACTAAAGTTAAGACAATTTTGTTTTGGTAGTGACATTGCCAATCTTGATAAAAAAAAGAGTTAAAGTTAGAGCTATGCTTACAAATTGTGCATTCGGATGCAAATTCCAGCTGGAAAAATGTCTCCTAGTTTTTAAATATAAAATTAACTGGACATGATGAAATTCAGCAACAGTGTAAGCTCAATTCAGGTAGAGCTCTCTGGGTAAAAAGGCCCAATATCTTCATGGTCAACAATTTGCTACTAAAAATAGTTGGTGTCTTTCTAAATGGTTCTTCACTCTTCTGCCCCTCATCCCCCCATTTATTTCCCCATTTTTTATATATATATATATATATAAAATACTGAAATGCTCTATTCATTATTAGATGTTGCCCAAGTGGTTCAGTTTTGTCTTTTATTTGCCCACTCAACAAGGCTGAAAACTTACAACCATGATGGGCTGTGTTTTTTTAAACAATATGTTTTATTCCACCATTTGTTCAACAGAGATTTAATTAAATAAGTAAAGCCCTCACCTGTGCAGTCCTATATGAGCTTCTGAAGCCAACTAGGGAAGAACCAGTTTATTTCAGTACTCTTACTCCCAATCCCAACATCAAAACCTGTATTTTACCGACTGAGATAGTACGTTTGGGAATTTGGAAGTGGATTTTCAAATTATATTATTAAAAAGTAGAAAATACAAAGAATAAATTAGTACTTGAAATTGATTCTGTAAGTCTTCTCTATTTTTCCTCTACTCAAAGCAAATACTGAAATACAACTCAGAACGTTATCCTTAAACTAATAATTTTTAGCACTTATGTAGCACCATTCATCTATAAATAGATTTTTCACTATGTGGTGGATAAGCAAACAGTATTCCTATTTTATAAATGGGAAATCTAAGACAGAGGTTAAGTGACTTGCCCCCAAGTCACAGAAAACAGTGGTGTCAGAGCCAGGTTTAGAACCCAGGAATTTCTTGTTCTCAGCCTAATGTTTAGACCACTCTTCTCAGGGTTTGTTCCCACTTACAATGCTATAGTAACACAGCTGTAGTGTAGACACTACTTACACCAATGGGAGAACCTCAAGAGGTGCTAGCTAGATCAGTGGAAGAATTCTTTTGTTGACCTAGCGATGTCCAGAAGGGGACTTAGGTTGGCATAAGTCCATCACTCGTGGGTTTTTTCACATCCCTGAGCAACATAGCTGGGTACCTAATTTTCAAGTGTAGACCACCCCTTATAGTAGTTAGAATGAACAGTGTTTGGGTTTGAGAGAGATTACATTTTTAGAAAGTGTATATCCCTTTGAGATCTTGATAGTGAAAATGCCCACAACAAAATTCCTATCCCTTCTATAGTTACAGTCTACGTTTTATTCTTAGATTTTCTATTCTTAGTGTTCAGTGACTTGAACATTTGGAAAGCAGTGATTTCTCTCCCCAACCCCACCTTCACATACCTATGGTTTCTGGTAGGTCCAAAAGCTCATTGTGCTGCAAGTCAAGGTTGGTGATTTGTGTGCAATTTCCAATCTCCTTTGGAAGATGTTCAAGCTGATTGTGCGCTACATCCAGAGTTATGAGGTTACACAACTCACCTGTGAACACACCAAAAAACACTTTTTTAAAAATGTCTAGTTTAAAAAATAAAACTACAACATGGAAGTAAAAATAAATGGTCAGATATACACAGCTACGGTTTTAAAACAAAGTATTGTGTGTACCTTAAAATTATGGCTGCAAAATATTTCTGACGTACCAGGATCACAATCTAGTACAGTCAGATTCAAAACCGCATTGGCATCCTTCGAAAGCATAAAGTATAGATTCCAGCTATCTGAATGAGTCTCAGCGTATTAAAGAAGACCGCGCCAGCTATCCTTGTTTTTGATTTGGTACTGTGAGAAGTATAAGAGCTTGGTTATTCTCATTATTCATCCCTTTCAGCTTAATTGAAGCGAGGAACATCATGGAGGTAAGCAGTTTAATGAATTTTTCAAAATTCAGTACACAGTAAGTTACATATAGAGAAACCACTTCCTAGAATTACTTTCAGGCTGCAAAGAACAAATAGCTTGTGAAACATCAAAACAGAACCAATTATTTTGCTGACAAGCTGGAAAACCAAGAAAACTACTGCTGATTGAGACTTAAAAATGGCACGTTTGTTAAGTTAAACAGGAAACCTATTCCTACAGAATAATGTATTTTAAATACTCAATAATAGCTAAAAATGTAAGGAAGGTTGAAATAAAATTTTATTTGTTAAGTCTTAAAGAAAAAGGGCCTGGATTCTCTTCTGATTTATATCTGTTTTACACCAGCAAAACTTCACACCTGATTTACCCTGATGTATGGGAGGTAAGAATCGAGCACAAATCTCTGCAAGGAGAAAGTTTAATTGACTTCAGTGTCAGCAACAAAAAGATCCAAAATATTTTTAATGCTTTTTTTTGTATGTTTTGATTTCAATGGAGCTGAAATTAACACTGCAGATTTTAATAGCTTCAACTTCTATTCACTGGATAAGTGACAATTTTTGGAACAGTAGTGAATAGATACTGCAGAAATAAAGCCTATTTTAGTAACGTACCCTCTAGTGCTGTTTTATTCACCTCTATCCTTCTAGGGCCTCCTTGCGGACCTTGAGGACTAGCTTGGGGTAAACTCTGATGCCATGAATTATGCTACACAGACTAGAAGGCCATGGATTACATTGTAAGAATGAATGGTAAATTTCATTACAAATTCTAAATACTTATGAATTTTGTTTACCTAACCTCTTCAGATGATAGTATGGTACTTTTTTGAGGTAAAAAAAAAATTCACACCCATTTACCAAAAGGCTTGCAAAGTTAAACGCATGTTGTCTATTCAGTTTTATTATTCTGATTTTCTCAGCTTGTATCACTCTTATGGGCTGCAAAGATCTACACAGCTCAGAGGTACATAGTACAAATAGTATTTTGTCACCAAATCCCACACTATACTGTCTATGTTCATTGCACTTCCCTAAAATACTCTCACATCAAGTGTGAAAGTATTGCTTATGGTCCGGGGTGGCCAACATGTGGCTCCGGAGCCACATGCGGCTCTTCAGAAGTTAATATGCGGATCCTTGTACAGGCACCGACTCCGGGCTGGAGCTACAGGCACCAACTTTCCAATGTGCTGGAGGTGCTCACTGCTCAACCCCTGCCCCTCACTCCACCTCTTCCCACCCCCTCCCCTGAGCCTGCAATGCTCTTGCTCCTCCCCCTCCCCCCCCCCCAGTGCCTCCTGCACGCCATGAAACAACAGATCGGGAGGTGTGGGGATGGAGGGAGGGGGAGGCAAAGATCGTCGGAGCCGTCAGTGGGCAGGAAGTGCTGGGAACAGGAGTCGGCGGGAAAAGCTTATGGGGAGCTGCTGACATATTACTGTGGCTCTTTGGCAATGTATATTGGTAAATTCTGGCTCCTTCTCAGTCTCAGGTTGGCCACCCCTGGCTTATGGTGCTCCTACATGACTGAATATGCATTCAATTTATACATGTAGTATAAGCAATGAGCATTGCAATGGAAACAATCAAGAGAGGAGTGAACCCAGCAATACATGAGCAATGAGCAGCAATCCCACAATACACAGAAGAGAATGAAAGAGCAAGAGGGTAGGCAACAATAATGTCCTACAGTGCCCCAACATTTTGGGAGTCTGTGTCCCTACTAGACTATTGGGACATACAGTTCTTCTTTTTATGACAAAATATAAAGGGGAGGAAGGGAACACTAACCCGTTTTTATACCATATTGCATGTGTTATTAAAGGTAATCTGAGAATTTTGGCAGCATTTTAGGGCACTAGTTCTTAATTTATGATCAGCAAAGCTTAGGTTTGGAACAAGATTCAAGTTCTGTGGCTATAACTGTACTGTTCTGTCTCAATGACAAAGTCAAGTTCATGCTATGGCACAATTCCATTTCATCATATTTAATTCTCATCCTCCATGGCCAGTTGTGGGAGGGAAGGGTCGGGTATATCTGCTGAAGTTGGAGGAACACTGACTTGGGGAGCAACATTCTCTCCACTCCATTCCTTGTACCTACAGAGAATTGTGGCAACAGACACACACATGGTTGCAACAACACATACAGACAGTTCATTTTGTTTGGACATGGCTGCCTTTGATGCTAGGAATATTTGAATCTTGAGTCTTGGGAGAAAACTAAACTAAACCACTGTTAGCCCTTCGGTTTCACATAGCATATCGAGCATGTGGTGAGAAGCTGTCAAACCATGTGATGGTCCAAAATAAAGTGCAACATGATTTTATAGCCTTTTTGGGGGGGAAGGGGTTGCTGAGATGTGAAATTTTTTAATCTTTGTTACATTCTTACTCTTGTCAGTCCATATTGATATACAACTCAGCAGAAAGAGCCTGATGAAGCATCAAAACTAAGGCCTGGTCTACACTGAGAATAGCGTAGCTGAAGTCGACGTATCTTAGATCGACTTAGAATCATTTATTTCGCATCCTTGCGGCGCGGGATCGACAGCCGCCACTCCCCTGTTGACTCTGCTTCCGCCTCTCGCCGTGGTGGAGTTCTGGAGTCGACGGCAGAGCGATCAGGGATCGATTTATCGCGTCTACACTAGACACGATAATCGATCCCTGATAGATCAATCGCTACCTGCCAATCTGTACATATATCAGTATGTACATATGTATTATATACATACACATCTACAGATTAATATTAAATTAGAGGGAGCGGTCATGTCAATATCAAACAGGCTTTGGTATCTCCTGCCAAAATTCACTGGGGAAAATAACCTTGGGCTGTATACACAATTTGCAATATTGCTCCTTTTCCACTGTATTAAATCTTGTGACTGTCCATTCTCTCTCTCCCCATATTTAAGCAGATTGAAATTCTGAAATCCTTTACTACATGATAAATCCTGGACCAGATGACATAGCAACAGAATAAAGAGCTCTTGTTGGACAGTACAAAGAAGAGGACAGTGCTAGTATTAGTGATATCTTTTCATTTTAGCATCAATTAATGTCTTGAAAGCAATACAACTTAATACACTACTTATTAAGTTTATATTTTTTAAAAATGAATCTACATTCACTAGCGCCAGCGACAGATTACAAATATTTTCCATAGCTGTGGTATTTATTAATCCCTCACTAGGTTCACTGACTGTAGAATAAAGCAAAATCATCTAGTCTACCCAGAAAGCTATACGAGATACATTAAAGATAAAAAATGTCCTGACCCTAGAAAGTATTACAAAGTAATTGTATAACTTCAGCACAACATACTACCCCCCCGCCCCCCAACTACTGGATTTGAGTGCATCATTATAGTGGATAGAATGAGCCTTTTACCATTTATTTCTGACCGCCCTAAGGAACAGATAAAAAGTACAAGCTAATGGTTTTGATTAATAAATGTAATTTATGTGGAAAACATACTGAGTAGAAAGAATTTAGCCTTTTAAGTTGAATGGTCACAGTTATAATTGTTTTATCATTTTTCTGCACAATGGTTATAGCATTTGTATAAATGGATTTCATGCATATTTTAAGAGAACTTGAATAATATTTTCTTTGAGTTTAATTTAGGATCTTCCTAACTTACAACATGAATTAATTACAGCACTCAACAAGGAGGAAGGAGGATACACTAAAACCCCAAAATTGTTTCCCCACCTGAAACCTGAGGTAAAAGGAGCTTGTAGGAGTGCGTTGTGTAACAAAAGAAAATCAATTACTTTCAAGTGAAGGTTGAAAAATTCAGGGAAGTTAGGAAATTCTCGGTTAATGTCATCAAACCAATTTCCCAAGGAACATCACACCTTGGTTGCAGTCAGGATTTCTGGAATGGGGTTCCTGTACAGACTTAATACAAACTAAATAAATTCCTCTGTATTGTCAGATCCCCTGAAAGGGGGAAATGAAATGGAAGATAGTACTGGGCAGCCTTTGAACTGAAGTGTCATTGAGTAATGGGACACAGTATTGAGATGGAGCTGGGAGGATGATTGACTACACCAGTGCAGCTGCTACACCCACTGTCTACACTGGTGGAGACTGAACAGGTGCACGCAGAAATTGCGTGTAAGCTAAACACAAAGTGGTGTAAAAACCATAGGATGGTCCCAACATCTTGGTGAATTTTGTGTATGAACAGAAGAGGTATTCCAGGTCTAGAGTAAGCAGTCCCTATGATTCCCAGAACTGCAATCCAAAAATATTTCCCTTGCAGCATAGACCAGACCAGCTTCAGCCTAGCATAAAGATTGCATTCACAGAGAAAACAATATTTGGTCCCCTTAAGGCGAGAAGCCAGGTAACAGCAATTTCAATTGTGTTGAAAATTTACTATTGATCTGTGTACTGAACCAAATAGTAGACATTTTATAAAATGCACCATTTTATCTCTGTAAAGATTAATATCAACATTTTTATGCAAGACCGTTCTATACCAGCAACATGGAAAAATGTAATAAAAATGAGATCAAAGGAATGCACAAGGTTAGACTAAGTAACAGACTTGCAAACTGAAATACTTTCTTGACTTCACCATCCCAAGACTTTTCCTCTGGTTCTTCATACTTCTCATGCACACAATCTGACTATCACTTTTGCATTTTTCGATTCCAATATTCATCACAGTGACCTCAATGGAATGGAGATTTGCTAGATATGGAGACTAAGCTGGAGTCCCACCTTGGAGGCAGATTTCCACAGTTGTCGTTAGAAAGTTTACAGAGCTCAGCATTAGCTATTGGCAGGAATATTTTTTCAGTTGGTCTCTTTCCCAAGGGGGAGGGAACTAATGATTCAACAGCTAGGTGAAAAGAAAAAAAAAAAAAGCTCTCCTTGGTGTCATCCTCCACGGCAATTTTACTGACCTTCATTTCTTTGGTTTCTGAGGCTAGAGCAGAATATAACTAAAAGCAAGATTTCAAGATTTTCACTGAACCAGGGTAAACCCAGCTGCACCATGGATCTTTAATTGCAATGTTGACCTACCCCCGTATCCTACAAAAAAATGGAAATACAACCCTAGTGAGGGATACAGAAAGGAATATAAATTATAGCAAGTAAAATGTAAGATGGAAATTTGAAGTTAAGAGTAAATTTGAAGAGCAAGTATCCAAAAGCCTCCTAATTTTATGTCCTTCATAAAAATAAACAAAGCAATCTTTAAGCCTATGTAGTAGACAACTGCTGAGTCTGCTGGAGTATAGGAAGCAATTAAGAAAGGACAGTTACCTGTTCCGTAACTGGCGTTCTTCGAGATGTGTTGCTCCTGTCTATTCCACAGTAGGTGTGCGTGCTTGACACGTGCACCGGTGCCGGAAGTTTTTCCCTTAGCAGCATCTGTAGTGAGGGAGCACCGCTGCGACCCCTGGAGTGGAGCTGACAGATCGCGCTAGAAAGGGGGCTGTGTGCTCTCCCCACCCTCAGTTCCTTCTTGCCAGACAACTCCGACAGAGGGGAAGGAGGGTGGGATGTGGAATAGACAGGAGCAACTCATCTCGAAGAACGCCAGTTATGGAACAGGTAACTGTCCTTTCTTCTTCGAGTGATTGCTCATGTGTCTTCCACAAGTTACCTACTGAGCTATACCTCACGGAGGTGGGTAGGAGTTCTAAATGATAAAGGTTAAGGGTTACCCGTGCGGAGCACCGCCCGACCAAACCCGGCGTTGTCCCTTGCTTGGGAGACGATTGCATAGTGCGATGCAAAAGTATGGACAGAGGACCATGTAGCAGCCCTGCAGATGTCCTGAATAGGGACATGAGCCACACAGGCCGGAGACGAGGCCTGGGCTCTCGTCGAATGCGCCTTAACAATAGGAGGCGGGGGAACCCCAGCCAGATCATAACATGTGCGAATGCACGAGGTGATCCAGCGGGAAATCCGCTGGGTGGAAACCGGTTGCTCTCTCATGCGCTTGGCCGTAGCAAAGCAAAGCTGAGGGGATGTCCGGAATGGCCTTGTTTGATCTAAGTAAAAGGCCAGCACCCTACGCACATCTAGCATGTGTAGGCATCGTTCCTCATTGGAGGAATGGGGCTTAGGACACAGGACAGGCAGAAATATGTCCTGGTACATGTGAAATGCCGAGACCACCTTCGGTAGGAAGGCCGGATGCGGGTGAAGCTGGACCTTCCCCTTATGAAAGACAGTGTACAGGGGTTCCGAGGTCAGCACCCTAAGCTCCGAAACCCTGCGGGCTGAGGTGATAGCCACCAAAAACGCCACTTTCTCAGATAGGTGGGACCAGTAACAAGTGGCCAATGGCTCAAAGGGAGGTCCCGTGAGGCGTGACAGTACCAGCTTCAGGTCCGAAGGGGGAACCGTGGGCCTAGCATAAGGGAATGCTCTGTCCAAACCCTTTAAAAACCTGGAAGTCATGTGGTGGGAGAACACTGACTGTCCCACAACCGGAGGGTGGAAGGCCAAAATGGCCGCCAGGTGCACCCTCCATCGAGGAGGGAGCTAGCCCTTGGGTCCTAAGGGACAGGAGGTAGTCCAGGACCAGTTGGAGCAGAGCGGACACGGGGGAGGAACCTCTCTCCCTCGCCCATGAGAACCGATACCACTTAGCCAGGTAGGCCCTCTGTGTGGACGGCTTCCTGCTTTCAAGCAGGAACCGTCTAACAGCCTTGGTACACCTCCCCTCCTCTGCATCTAGCCACGGATCAGCCACGCCGTCTGGTGGAGCGGGGCCAGGTTGGGATGGAGGAGACGACCTCGCTCCTGAGAGAGGAGGTCCGGGTGGAGCTGCAGTCTGCGAGGGGGGGCCGCCAAGAGTTGCAGTAAGGTCCCGTACCAATGTTGACGGGCCCAATCCGGGGCTATCAGGATAATGACTTCACCTTCTGTAGGACCCTGCCTATGAGGGGGAAGGGCGGGAAGGCGTACATCAGGGGCTCCGACCAATTGAGCAGGAAGGCATCCGTCATGGCCCCATCGCCTTCTATCATCCTGGAGCAGAACCTGGGACACAGGCGGTTCTGAGAGGTGGCGAATAGGTCCATCTGGGGAGTGCCCCACTGAAAGAAAATCCATTCTGCCACCTCCCTGTGCAGGGACCACTCTTGCTGACGTGAACACCCTGCTCAGGCGATCTGCGAGCGTGTTGCTCTCGCCGGGTAGGTGGAATGCTCGGAGGAGGATGTTGTGGGCTATACAGAACTCCCACAGGAACTGGGCTTCCTGGCATAAAGCCCTGAAGCGCATGCCCCCTTGCCTGTTGATGTAATACATCGCGGTGGTGTTGTCCGTGAGGATTCTGACCACGTTCCCTTGTAAGTGCTGGCGAAAGGCCAGGCATGCCAGTCGCACAGCCCTGAGTTCCCTGACATTTATGTGCAGGGTCAGTTCCTCGGGTGACCACATACCCTGGTTCCTGATGTCCCTCACATGGGCTCCCCAGCCCAGGTCTGAGGCAACTGACACTAGATCTAGTGAGGGAGAGGGGTCTCGGAAGGGGATACCCCGGAGCATGCTGCTCAGGAGGGACCACCATTGGAGGTCTGCAACCACCGTTGGCGGCACCGTGACCACCTTGTCCAGGCTGTCCCTGGCCTGGGAATAGCGGGAGGTCAACCAGAGTTGGAGGGGCCTCATCCGGAGCCTGGCGTGTCACACCACTGTAGTCCATGCTGCCATGTGGCCGAGGATTTGAAGGCATATCCGAGCCGTGGTTACGGGGAAGGTCGTGACCGAGGCAACGAGGCCTTTGAGCGCCTCGAACCTGTTCCTGGGAAGGGAGGCCGTGGCCACCTGGGAATCCAGCAGTGCTCCTATGAATTCTATGCGCTGGACAGGAATTAACGTGGATTTCTCCTCGTTTACCACTAGGCCCAGAGCGGAGCAGGTGCGGAGCAAGAGGGATATTTGCTGCTGCACCTGGGACCGGGACTTGCCCTTGAGCAGCCAATCGTCCAGGTAGGGAAAGACCTGCAGCCCTCTCCTCCTGAGGTGGGCCGCTACCACTGCCATACATTTGGTGAAGACCCTGGGGTCTGTCGAGAGGCCAAAGGGGAGGACCGTAAACTGGTAGTGGTCCTGACCCACCAGGAAACAGAGGTAGCGCCTGTGACCCTCAAAAATGTGGATGTGGAAGTAGGCATCCTGAAGGTCCAGCGCTGCAAACCAATCCCCCGGGTCTAGAGAAGGACTAATAGAGGCTAGGGACACCATGCGGAATTTGTAGCGAACCAAGAACTGGTTGAGCTTCCGCAGCTCGAGGATGGGCCGAAGCCCGCCCTTTGCCTTCGGGATGAGAAAATACCTGGAATAGAATCCCTTGCCCCAGAATTCCCAAGGTACCCTCTCCACGGCTCCCAGGCAGAGGAGGCGCTGTACCTCCTGACCTAGGAGGAGCGCATGTTCCGGGTCCTCCGCCAACTCCCTGGCCAGAGGGCAACTGGGAAGGGGTGAAACAAGCTGCAACCTGTACCCTGTGTGAGGCCTGGGCTTGTCCTTGGCCGGCGGGACATACAGGTCCAGCATCTGCAGGGTAGTACGGGAGTCTTTCATCCCATGCAGACGCATGTCTGTTTGATCTGCCAACAGGGCCCGACCATCGAACGGCAGGTCCTACGTGATTGACTGGGACTCAGCCGATAGGCCAGAGAGTGAAAGCCAGGACGCCCTTCTCATGGAAATCGCCACGGCCATCGAACGAGCAGCCGTGTCCACCACATCAGAGGCCGCCTGGAGCGCCGCTTTAGCCGACGCCACCCCCTCATCAACAAGAGCCCGGAATTCCTTCCTGTCCTTCTCATGGAGGGAGGGCTCAATCTTGGGAAGGGACCCCCACAGGTTAAAATCATATCTGCTCAAGAGTGCCTGGTGGTTGGCCACTCTGAGCTGAAAGCTCGCAGACGAATAAACCTTTCTCCCAAAGGAATCCAGCCTGTGAGCGTTTTTGTCCTTAGGGGTAGGAGCGGGTTGGCCATGTCTCTCTCGGTGGTTCACCGATTCCACCACTAGAGAGTTCGGAGTTGGGCGGGAGTATAAGTACTCGTGCCCCTTTGTGGGCACAAAGTATCTCCGTTCGGCCTTTTTGGAGATCGGACAGAGAGATGCTGGGGTTTGCCAGAGGCCAGTAGTAATATTGACCACCCCCTGATGGAGCGCGAGGGCCACACGCCCTGGTGTCGAAGAGGTCAGGACATTAAACAATGTGTCTGATGGTTCCTCCATCTCCCCGGCCTGGAGCTGGAGGTTTGATGCCACCCTCCTGAGTAGCTTCTGGTGGGCCTTGAAATCCTCCTGAGAGACCGGAGGTGGTGGCGCCACGGAGTCATCTAGAGCCGAGGAGGTCGGTGCCGCAGTGTCGTCTGCACCCGGCTGTACCGAAATCTCGACGTCCTGACCCGGGACCCGAGTCGGTGCCGCAGGGTCGGTGCCCACTGCCTCATCGTGGTGCCGAGGCGGTGACGTTGGCTGGGCCTGGGACACTCCCGCCACGGAGCGGGGTACCGGAGGTACCAGTGCCTGGGGCCACGGTGACCACTGGCACCACTGTCCCTGCCAGGGAATGGCCTGGCCCTGGGACGCGAGGTGGCCCAGAAGGGCCGGCTGGTCTTGCGGCACTGAGCGGCTCGACGAGGGGCGGCTTCATGCCAAAGTCCGGGATGAGCGGACGGTGCCGTACGAACTGCTGGAGCAGTCCTGTACATGTCATCTCTGGCCACTGGAGGGGGACAGGTAGGAGTCAGGAGTGCTGTCCCCGTAGTGCCTCCGGCGCCCAAGACTATGACACCTCGGTGCCCGGGACTCCCGTGATGAGCTCCAAGCGTGGCGCCTTCCAAGGCAGGTGCCGGAGCGGGAACGGCAGTGCCGACAACGACAAGACCTGTCCCTGCGGTCAAGGCTCGAAGAGGAGCGGCGCCGTCTCTTAGTGCCTCCTCTACAGTCTGTCGGAGTGGAGGTGGAAAGCTCACTCGCGGCGTGGAGGCGCGCCGAGGTCCATGGCTCAGCCCTTCAACTCGGGACGGTACCTCGACCTCGGAGACGTCTAGGGAGTGTCGATGGGCACTGAGCAATGGCTTCCCATGGGATTGGGGTCCCGACTGAAGCGGCGCTCCCGGTACCAGAAGCGTCATGATGTCACACGCGGCCTGAGGCGCGTGTGGACAGCACTGGACTACTCCGCTCCACCCAAGTCGGAGGTCTCGGTCCCGATGGGGATCGTGGGCTGCCCAGTGCGGGTCTAGCCTCACCCTGTTCTTTCTCCTAGCGCTGCTGAGTCTTCCCTTGCTTCTTGGAAGGGGAGCGGTGCTGGCTCATTGACGGGGCCTCACTGCGCACCGACGCCGCAGTACCGGGCGCGGAATCAGGACGGCGCGCCTGGGGCGCTTTGATGCACGCCAGGGACGAGGTGCCCAGCGCGGGGTTCGCTCGACGCATCGGTGCCGGGGTCAACGCCGACTCCATTAGGAGAGCTCGGAGTCGGATCTCATGCTCCTTCTTCGTTCGCGACTTGAAGGAGCGGCAGATCTTACATTTCTCACTAATGTGAGCCTCGCCCAGACAGCGAAGACACAGAGTGCGGATTGCTTCTGGGCATAGAATTGCGACAAGAGTCGCACGACTTGAAGCCTGGGCCACGGGGCATGCCCTGAGCCCAGCACTAACAGAGAAAGTTCAACAAGTAACTTCAGGGAAAGCTGTATACCACTAAGGCTAGAAATGCTGCAGCAAAGCTGGAGCACAAGTTCCGACTACCTTCACCGGCGGCAAGAAGGAACTGAGGGTGGGGGGAGCACACAGCCCCCTTTATAGCACGATATGTCGGCCCCACTCCAGGGATCACAGCAGTGCTCCCCCACTATGGATGCTGCTAAGGGAAAAACTTCTGGCACCGGTGCACGTGGCAAGCACGCACACCTACTGTGGAATATACAGGAGCAATCACTCGAAGACAGACAGACAAGGATATTGCAGAGAAACTAAGTTATTTCTTTACATCAGTCCTCAAATACAAGATGTTGGGGAAATATCTATTCAGAATCTACTTTTTCAGGTAATAAAGAAAAAGTACTGCCAGAAACTAAAGAGTTAAGAGGAGATGGTTCTGGAACAAGTTTGAAAGGCAACAGGTCACCAGGACCAGGTGGTATACACCCAGTACTTCTGAATGGACTACAGGGTAGCAAAACTAAGTTTTTAAAAGGTATTAGATGATCCTGGGAAGTACAGAGCAGCAAAACATTAATACAGCAATAGTTAAAGTAACTGAAATGGCCATTACAATAGAACTATTAAACTGCTTACATACAGTAGAGCCTCAGAGTTACAAACACCTTGGGAATGGAGGTTGTTCCTAACGCTGAACAAAACGTTATGGTTGTTCTTTCAAAAGTTTACAACTGAACACTGACTTAACAGCTTTGTACCTTTACTATGCAAAAGAAAAATGCTGCTTTTCCTTTTTTTTTTGTTTTTGTTTTTTAGTAGTCTACCTTTAACACAGTACTATACTGTATTTGCCTTTGGGGCGGGGGGAGATCTGCTGGTGCTGCCCGATTGCATACTTTTGGTTCCAAATGAGGTGTCTGGTTGACTGGTCAGTTCATAACTCTGGTGTTTGTAATTCTGAGGTTTTACTGTACATGTGATACGACAGTGACAAATCAGCATTGTTTCTGTTAAAGAAAATCTTGTCTCTAATCTACTACAATTCTTTGAGTATGTCAAACCGATTGACGTGATTTATTTGTATGCAGTGTGTGTAGCTGTAGCCACGTCGTGATTTATTTAAGACTTTTAAAAAGCCTTCGACAAATACCCTAACAAGACTCCAAGGAAGGGTCACAAGAACTGGTTTGGGGAACATTCTTTTGCGGTAAGAAATTGTGCATTTGCATTTAGGATGGGATTGTGGGGAGGATTTGGGAGAGGGAGAGAGTTGTAGACAGGTGATAATTTTTCACTGGAGAAATTCTCTCACCCTACAGGGAGCATAACAAAAGAACTGCTTCAGAGTATGGGGAGAACGTCACTACCAGAACACAAATGAACCACCACCATTATCAGGGAAGGAGAGAGATGAGGGTGGAGTAAAAAACGAGAGAAGTAGTTAGTGATGAGTACACAAGTGAAAATGTAAATACTGCATTTTTGATGTGGTACTCTAGGCAGGCCAGCAAGGACCTGTCTCATTCTGTCTCTGAGGCACCTAGCATACTTTTGTGTTCTGTGTAAATACGAATTCAACTATATTTACAAAGACCTTTTGCCTCTGAACATGTGATTTGAAAATATTCCAGGAATGATATTTCTTTGGTACTATGAACATTTTATGGTATTGTAAAAGTAAAAAGTGGAGGGAGGTGGGGAAGGGAACAATGGTAACAAACGAAAGAGATGATCAAATTATGAGACATAGCACCTGACTCTGAAAGTGCTCCTGGTTTTGACAATTCATAGCACTGTAAATAGCTAGATACTTGATTTGAGGGTTCAATCAGGTAGTTAGACATTATGTGCTATGAAGTACACCCACAAAAATCACAATTTGCACTGAAACCTATATATAATTAAAACACAGTGCTTTTAGAGAACACAAAGCAGGAAAACCCATTTTAGCATCCTTTGGTACACATTCCAATAAATCCAATAAAACTGTCAAGTTTTGCTGTTACTTTATAGAGAGGACTTCGAAGTGGGATGGCAGTCAAATGCAGCTCAGTAAAACTGGCACATACCAATTCAACATTTCTGCACACTCGGTTTGAATCAGTTTGGCTTACTTTACTTACAAAATCTTCACTTCTATGGGTACAGAGCCTATAAAGCTCTGGAAGAGCAAGAGAGTTTCTGTTCTGCCTTGTACACAGTGAACTAAATAATCACTTAGGTACTGAGGGAAGAACCTTTGTTACTGGTGATAATTTAAAAGGGGAATGGGAAAGAGTTTGATTTTCAGATTGAGTTTGCAGACCTAGCAATTGGAACAAAATCGATTTCTAATGTGGGCACATTTGAAGTACATTTTGATAAATATGCAATCTTAATGTTTTTACACAGTTTATTTTCTGACTAAGTATTCGGATGTTGTAATATGACTACTGTTTAGTATTTTTCTACAAAGAGGTCAGAGTTCACGTTGTCCTGTCTTATTTTCCCTTTTCTAAATTTATATTATTCTTAAAACAAATCTCACCAATTCAGCTAAAATCTTTGCTCTCTAAGTTTAATTCTAAGTAGTACCCCTCTTTCAGAAGGCTTAGATTTCAAGATAATGCACACTGGCAGATCAACACAATTTTAAGAAGGCTTTCAATAACACAATCCTATCACCCATGCAGTTTTGCACACAACACTTTTTTCAAAGCTATATTTACTTTTAATTAGGTGTTTTGTTTTATTAGAAACCTCTTTTACAGACCAACAGTCTCCTGAAGTCTTCTTCATCATGAAGCCATCACAGTTAAGTACTTCAAGGACATCCTCTACTTGACTGAAGAGAAGGCTATGACAATCCCTAGGGCCCCATGACAGTAGACAATGAAATGTCAGTTTCATGACATAATTCTACCCAGCCACCTTTGGTTTTTTAATATCGCCTCTCACTGTAGCATAGTAGCAATATTCCCGCTTTTTATGCAGGAGATTAGGATTCTATTCCCTGTCCAGGCCAACACTCCGAAAAACACACTCATTACCACAGGGACGGAAATCACCACCTTCAACACAGGATTCTACCAATTTAGCTAAATAAATAACTACACCTCTACCCCGATATAACGCGACCCGATATAACATGAATTCGGATATAACAAGGTAAAGTAGCGCTCCGGAGGGGGGCGGGGCTGCGCACTCCGGTGGATCTAAGCAAGTTCGGTATAACGCGGTTTCACCTATAACGCAGTAAGATTTTTTGGCTCCCGAGGACAGCGTTATATCGGGGTAGAGGTGTACTTTAGCTGACAGCTGCAATAGGGTCTTATCCTCCATGGATCAGCCACTAGCACAACATACTTAACCAGCATGTTATGTAAATCTGCTTGCTAATACTTTTACCGCCAGATAGGAGAGTCTTGAACCTTAGAACAATGTAATACTTAAAATGAGAAGAAACTGAATCTGACTTGCTCCATGTGATACTGTTTCATAAAAAGATAATGGCTCATTCTGCCTCCTGCTCGGGAACATAAATCTTGGACTATTTACAAACTGATGTTATACTGCATTTATTATACATGTACTAGACCTCTATATGTGAAAGGAAAAACTTAAAAGAATGTAAAGGGACTTATGTAAAATTTGGCCAAAAATATAGATTTTGAAAAAAATAAGTTCATTTGTAAAAGCTTAAAACCAGTAAGAAATGCTTCAATGACATTTCTGAAAACTATCCAGCGGAAACGAACAAATACATTTTCTGCAATTCAAAGATATGCACACTACAGCTCTGTGCTAGACTAGCTCAGTGAAATTGACTAGAAACTGATTACAAAAGTGAAACTGATTAGTCTTCTCATTGTTTAGGCTGAGAGAAACTGAACATAAGTGAAAATAAGACTTTTTTTCAGTGCCAGGTTCTCAAATTTAGGTGCATACGTCTAATTTATACACACAATCCTATTATTTATTGACTGTAACCTGTTATATATGCATTCTCAGACAGCTGATTTGCATACATCAGGTGAGCAAAAATTTGTGAGAGCCTAACTCTAAAAGCTGAAAATAATTTTTCAACTCTAATTCTTCAAGTTATAAGTAAACTACGTAAATATCTTTAGCTTAAATGTTTAAATGCTGTTAAGCCCGAAAGTGTTCTTTTAAAAAGAAACTTAAAATGGTAAATTCTTTGTGGGCAGGAACTGTCTTTTTTTATACAGCGCTTAGCACAATGGGATCCAGGTCCATAACTGAGTTTTCTAAGCGCTAGAAGAATACAAATAATCAAGATACAAACAACATCTGGATGTGTGGACAAAAAACATGGTGCTCGGGCCAGCATTTGTCCTGTTTGGTAAAATACCAAATACATTCTCAACAAAAATAGTAAATAATAATTATGTAAAAAGTCAGAAGAGGGAGGGGAGGTGCCAGGGGCAAGCCTCCCGGGCCAGGAGCTCGGGGGCCAGGCAGGACGGTCCCGCGGGCCGGATGTGGCCCGCAGGCCGTATTTTGCCCACCTCTGGGATAGAGGATGTTTCAGAAGCACCAGCACAGAGCCAGAGACTGAAATCAGCAGCTGACAGTTCTGAAATACTTGTGCAATGTCCAAATTATCCTGAGGAAGCGGTCTACACCAGATATTAATGGTCAGCTGACCAGCAGTTTGTGGTTTGGAAGTTCACAGTGGGTGCTGCTGTTATGAAGATGTGCAATTCAATACGTTGCAGGAGCGAGTGTGGGGCTAACTTGACAGAGATCATTGAGGGATTTAAACAACTGTATTTCCAGAATTGTACAGAAACCTATGGACCAGTTCTATGGCCCTAATCCAATCAGCCAAGGAGTTTATTAACAGAGAAGAGTTCTAAGTGCCTAAATCACTTCTGAAAATGAAACTTACTCCTGTCAGTGTTGCAAGGCCTAACACCTTTAAAAATCTGGGCCTAAAAAACTGGGACTAAATTAGAAGAAAGATAAAACTTATTTTAAATCTCTTGTGAATGTTTCATGTTTTTAAAATTGCATTTAGTACTTATATTTTTAGAACTGGAGATACACACAAATAAAATAATGTGATAAACTCACATGCCCACACACTTCAATCGTGTGTGTAAGTACTATAAGGTATCGCTTAAAATGGTTTTCTAAATACAGATGCTTTCCTGAATCAAGGCCTGTTAAAAAGTGGTTCAGGAATTCCTGACTATCACTACATCAATCACTGCTTGAAAT
Organism: Trachemys scripta elegans; assembly: GCF_013100865.1. Classification (NCBI taxonomy): domain Eukaryota; kingdom Metazoa; phylum Chordata; order Testudines; family Emydidae; genus Trachemys; species Trachemys scripta. The sequence continues at coordinate 117,658,181 of NC_048304.1, forward strand.
GACTAAACTACATTAACTGATACCCCATTTACTTTAAAGTTTGAAAGATAAGACGGTATAATAGATTTAGAATAGTTATTTATGAGTTATATACTTTTTTATTCGTTCAAAAAATATGTATACATTAGCAATGATGCATGCAATACCTGGTCACAGCACTAAAAGATTCCATTCATAAATAAATTCGTTAACCATTTATAAGCAGCTGATGTTTCATACATGGTTGACCAATTGTTATAGATTGTTACAGTGTCCAACATGTTTCTTATAACTATAGTTTATAACGATCCATAATGCATTTTACTGACGTGCTTGTAACCATCTATAACACTTCATATTTATGCCTGTATTGTGCTTATAACATCTATCAATAATTTATTACCCTTTATAAATGGAACCTAAATATCAAATGTGACCCAACATTTTTTAATTAACAGATATACGCACAATATATTGATTATACCCCAGCATAATCTAACATCATGGTAATGTGGCTGAGATCCAAAGAAACTAATCTAAGATTCTTCTTGATGATGATAATAAAAGGAGGGCAGTATCTATAAAAAAAATTCATAAAGCAGTGATCTGTGTGTACCTACCTGCATCACAAAGTGAACTAAAACAAGATTTACCATAAACTTTAAATCACAGTGTAAATGCTTACCAATTTCAGCAGGTAGTTGCTTGATTTTGTTCTCTCGTATGCTAAGCATGGTGAGTTTTGACAAGCTTTTGATATCCTTTTCCACAGTAGTTATACGATTAAAGCGTAGATAAAGAGTGGCAAGAGAATTTAGCCTGTACACCACTGACGGAATTTCTCTAAGTTTGTTATGCCGTAGATCAAGCATGCGCAATTTCTTCAAGTTATCAAGAGAGTCAGGCAAACTGGTAAGCGAGTTCTCACTTAAAGCCAGTGTCATCAGATTCACAAGACAGCCCACCTCTGCAGGTAGAGACTGCAATTTGTTACTGTATAAATAAAGTTCCGTTAACTGTGTCAACTCTTTGATAGATGATGGAAGCATGTGTATAGACCTCTTGGACAAGTCCAAGCGCATTGAATTCTCTTCTCGGCATTTATTTAGCTCTTTGATCACCTCAGCATTGCTGGATTTTTTGCGAGCAGCTGGGGCTGGATTAGGTCGTTTTATTGTGTTGTCTACTGAAAAAGCTACCCCAGGCTGTGCACTACTGGAGTCCTTCTTTCCATCTTTGGCATCTTTCCCTTTGGTCTTAGGCTCCTTTTCTTTGCTTTCTTTCCCAAATCCTCCAGAGGCCTTAGACTCCTTCTCCCGTTCCTTTGCCAATGGGACTTTTGGATCCTTCTCTTTACAGTCCTTTTCTTTTCCTAGATTACTACTCATGGTGATTCAATGTTTAGCAAGCACCACATGAAATCCACTTTTTTCGGTTAACAAAAAAACAATTAATTCACTGCTGAAAGTACAAGGATCCTTAAAACACAAATATGTTGGCTTGAGGGACCAACTTCAGTTGAGTGATACCCATTTGCTACATATTGATTCTGAAGACACTTGTTCCTAATCCTGGTATCGAAAGGTTCAACTTTAAGAGATCAGATGGTCAAATGCTCCTTATTAGAATTTCTGCAACACAAGAGAAAAAAATAAAACAATGTTAATGTAAATATAACTTTCTTTTAGGTTAAATATTGAGTATTTTGATAGCAAGCATGTGGATACTTACTCAGGTCTATAACTTCCCCATATATTTCATATGAAGAACCCAATCCTAACATTCAAATCCCAAGAACGCTGCTTAGGAATGATTGGTATGATTGGTATGTTGGACAATAGCTAATGTAATGCTGATTTTTTAAAAAAGGCTCTAGAGAAAATTGGTTGAAACTATAGTAAAGAACAGAATTATCAGACACACAGATAAACACAATATGTTGGGGAGGAGACAACAGCTTTTGTAAAGGGAAATCATGCCTCACCAATATATTAGAATCAACAACCATCTCTTAAAGTCAACAAGCATGTGGACATGGGTGATCCAATAGATATAATGTACTTGGACTTGAGGAAAACCTTTGACAAAGTCCCTCATCAAAGGCTCTTAAGCAAAACAAGCAGTCAGGGTATCAGAAAGAAGGCCCTCTCATGGATCAATAACTGGTTAAAAAATGGGGTGGAAAAAAGGTAGGAATAAATGGTTAGTTTTCACAGTGTAGAGAGGTAAACAGTGGGGTCCCTCAAGGATCAGTATTGGGACCAGTGCTATTCAACATATTAATAAATGATCTGGAAAAAGTGGTAAACAGGTGACAAAGTTTGCAGATGATACACAATTACTCAAGATAGCTAATGCCAAAACGGACTGCAAAGAGTTACAAAGACATTTCACAAAACTGGATGACTGGTCAACAAAATGGCAGATGAAATTCAATGTTGATAAATGCAAAGTAATGCACATTGGAAAATATAATGCCAACTATACATACAAAATGATGGTCTAAATTAGCTGTTCCCACACAAGGAAGCTCTTGAAGGATCAGGGATAGGTCTCTGAAAACATCTGCTCAATGCACAACGGCAATCAAAAAAGTTAACAGAATGTTAGGAACCATTAGGAAAGGGATAGGAAATATCATAATGCCACTCTATAAATCCATGGTATGCCTGCACCTTGAAAACTGCGTGCACTTCTGGTTGACCCATCTCAAAAAAGATAGATTAGAAATGGAAAAAATACAGAGAAGGGCAACAAATATGATTAGGTGTATGACCAGCTTCCATATGAGGACAGATTAAAAAGACTAGGACTGTTCAGCTTAGAAAAGAGATGACTAAGGCGAGATATGATAGAGGTCTATAAAATCATGAATGGTGTGGAGAAAGCGAATAAGGAAGTGTTATTTACCCATTTACATAACACAACCACCAAGGGCCACCCAATTAAATTGACAGACAGCAGGTTTAAAACAAACATAAGGAAATACTTCTTCACACAATACAGTCAACCTGTGGAACTCATTGCCAGGGATGTTGTGCAGGCCAAAAAGCATTACTGGGGCTCAAAAAAGTATTAGATAAGTTCACAGAAGATAGCCATTGATGGACCTATCAGCCAAGATGGTCAAGGACACAACCCCATGCTCTGGGTGTTCCTAAACCTCTGACGGGCAGAAGCTGGGACTGGATGACAGGGGATGGATGACTCAATAACTGCCCTGTTCTGTTCATTCCCTATGAAGCATCTAGCATCAGCCCCTGTCAGAAGACAGGATACTGGGCTAGACGAATTGTTGGGATTTGACCCAGTATGGCCATTCTTATGTAATACTACTTTACTGAGGAAGAACTATTAAAAATAAGATGAAAAAGAGTAAGCTTCCATTTTTAAATGTATTATTGCCTTCATTAAAGCGTATGAGTCACCTGCTCCTGTTGCTAGAAGCTAATGCACAACTTTAGTATATTCCGTTGATTGGCATGTGTGGCACATCTCCCTCTGTACCTGATCCACTGAGGATAAGGATCCATGTTACAACTTTAATTTGAAGAGCCTTGTTCTTTTGTTCAAGCTATAGAGACCCTTGTTTTCAACTATGGAGGCCCCGAGTCCAAGCTCTGGTGTTAGCCAAGCTGAAGTCATCAAGTTAACGTTTCGTATCAAGAAATCTTTTCTAACCTATTCTGAATCACAATCTTCTCTATTTCTGCAATACATTAAACAAAACCTTGTCACCTATCAACAGGTTTGTGGATTTCAAGATGCAAACAAGCAGTTGAAATTAGATATGAAGTTCCATTTCAAACAATCTTACCAAAATAAATAAACAAATACATAAATCAACCAAAAAAGTTTTGAAGGGATATAAACCCTGATCTTGCAAGACAAGCAAACCTGCAATTAAGGTGGCAAGGAAGAAATCTCTCCTACAGGCAGTTTATTCCATTACAGCTCGTTTCAGGATATTTTGCATCTTCCTCTAAAGCATCTGGTATTGGCTACAAGATTTGAATTACCTCTGGTCTGAATCCTGTCCAGCAATTTCTATGTTCCTAAATAAATAGAATTATTAATAGTTCTAATTTGATTAAATCCTGTGACAATTATCAATCCCATGAACCATCTGGTCATTTCAAAACTCACCACCAACACATTTTGAAGCTGCCTCTCAAATACATGTCTGTAAAAGACAATAAAAAGTCAATTTTATCCTTTGATGCTAACCTGCCCTTTTGCCTACAAAGGCAACATTCCTTAGGAACATAAGAACTGCCATACTGGGTCAGACCCAAGGTCCATCTAGCCCAATATCCTGTCTTTCGACAGTGACTAATGCCAGGTGCCCCAGAGGGAATGAACAGAACAGGTAATCATCAAGTGATCCATCCAGTTGCCCATTCCCAGCTTCGGGCAAACAGAGGCTAGAGACACCATCCCTGCCCATCCTGGCTAATAGCCATTGATGGACCTATCCTCCATGAATTATATAGGTTTTTTTTTAACCCTGTTATAGTCTTGACCTTCACAACATCCTCTGGCAAGGAGTTCCACAGGTTGTGCGTTGTGTGAAAAACTGTGCGTAGTGTGTGTTCTGCAGTATTTGTTGATGAGGAGTTACTTAGCATTCTACAAAAGGGTCTTGTTTGCCTCAACCACAAAAGCTATTTTCATTCTTATCAACACCACGTTAGGAACTGCATTCCCTTTCTGCCACTTATCTTCTGTACTAGTTCATATGGCCCACAGTTACAGTCATAGCAAAATTAAATTTTATACCCTTAAGTAAATCATCAGTAAGAACTGAAGACACTGAAATCTTACAGCTAAACGCAAACTTCTATTAATGTTTAAAATACTCATTCACTTACTTATGATGAATAGGCATACTTGCACGCTCACACAGTTTGTTTCCAGGAAGCCTCTGATATGAAAGTATGATCAGTCACTATCCACCATTTTCAGTCACATCGAAGAGTATCAAAGATGAAAAACAAATCTAAAATGATATATTTGAGGGTGGAAGTTGGAGGAGAGAAGGCTACCATAGTTTTCCCCTTATAATCTGCAGATAATGCTTCCTAATGGCAGAGATGGGAACAGAAGCTTCAACTTCCAGTCCTCTGCTCTGACCTGTTACTTCTATAGCATCATGCTGTCAAGTAATCTCTGTGCCTTAGTTTATAATGCTTTTGAGAACTTGCCTGAAACGTGCTAATACTACTACTTTGTACACTGTAAATTGGATTAAATTTATAGTAGCCTACATGATACCACATTAGTCCCACTTTAATGTACTCAATTGATCCTGTTTTCTTTTGAACCCTTTTGGGGTTTTTGTTTTGTTTTGCCTTTTTTAAAAAAAGAAAGAAAGAATCCAGTTTGAACACTCTTATAATAGAAAGCGTCTCTGATGTGGATTCCTCTGAACATGGGCCAAATGGGGACAATTAACATCAGACACGTTTTCAATTATTAAGACTCCTATGTGACTTTTAAAGTATCCAATAACTTATATGGAGATATACCTATCTCCTAGAACTGGAAGGGACCTTGGAAGGTCATTGAGTCCAGTCCCCTGCCTTCACTAGCAGGATCAAGTACTGATTTTGCCCCAGTTCCCTAAATGGCCCCCTCAAGGATTGAACTCTCAACCCTGGGTTTAGCAGGCCAATGCTCAAACCACTGAGCTATCCCTCCTCCAACTTGCATTTTGTTCTAGCATAGCAACCCCCCTGTGTTACATTTGAAACCATTTTTCAGCACTGTATAATTTGTATGCTTTTATGTGGATAGTACAGGAAAGATATTGGCAGAATCCTCAATATACACAAATCCAGGTGGAGCTCAGTTGCCTCACTATCAGCTAACTAAAGAGTAAAGTCTCAAATGGTAGTTAGCTTGTTTTCAGTACAACTAGAATAGAATACAAACGTTTTGAGGCATAAGTCACAATACTGTCAAATACTATTTGAAAGTTTTGATAAATATGGAAAACGATATCAATTTTTTGTTAATACTGCAGGTCACTCAGGATCCAGGTCCCATTGTGCAAGATGCAGTAAAAGCCACACAGTCCCTGCTCCCCAAAATAGCTTTCAATCTAGTCAAATTTAAGACATGGCAAGTGTGTTTTGCCTAATACGTTATAGGCAGCGCAAAAGAGGTGGCTCTCAAAGGTATCTGAAAGAGGAGATAGTTCAGGGAGACATTCCGTATGTAAGGGATGGCCTGACCTGAAGGGTCCAAATTATTTTTTTTTACATACATTTCAATCACCTATGAGCAATTATTCACAAGTGTAACATAAAATCAGCTTTTGTACTTGCTCAGTAACAGCTTAAGGTTTTCATTACAAATATAAAACTATAATGAGCACATACACACTTTCACCATTACAAAGGCTCCCCACTCCCATTTTTATCCTTTTAACCTCTTTCACGTCAGACACTTTAAAAAAAAAAAAAAAAAAACTATTCCTTTCTATGGTCAGAACAAGACAAAGGGTTACTACCAGAGAATTCAATCTTTCATAGCTTTCTTCAAAGCTGATGCTGTCTGCAGGCAGTCAGCTCTGCAACCAAGTGACATGCCAAAATTTAAGACTAACGGCCAGACTCGCAGCACAAAACATACATTCAAAACAGTAAATCAAAAGCAAGGAATGGGAAAAAACTAAATGTTAAATATACTGCACACATTTATCTGAAGGATTTTATTTTATTTTGTTTTATTTAAGTTTGAGAATTAAGGTTGTACTGGAAATATACTGCGTCTTTTCAGACCCCGTCTCTTCAAATTAAATGTTTCTCCTACTCCGAGAAAGATTTGCAACTAGCACTTTCTATCTAGACAAACTAAAAATTAACAGAGAGGAAGCAGTTAGTGAGAAGTTCTTTGGACAAAACATGTCTCTGAAACCAGACTAGAGAACACAGAAATACTGTTAAGTCTGGAAACAAGGTTCTGTAGAAGATAAGAATAAGGAATTGAAGCTGACTACACAGCCACTTTTGCCAAGTCTGATTACACTCGCATCTTGCAATGTAACGGGGCCTTGAATCCTGATGAGTCCTCTGGGGTCTAGTACTATAATTGTAGGTGGAGCTGGTAGCATCCCCTATTGTTAAGGTTGCTTGACACTTCCCCTTATCAGACCCAATGTTTAGTTGGTTATAACTAGGGTCCTACCAAATTCATTGTCCATTTTGGTCAATTTCACAGACATAGGATTTAAAAAATCATCAATTTCACGGTTTCAGATATTTATATCAGAAATTTCAGGGTGTTATAACCATGGGGGTCCCGGCCTCAAAGGGGGTTGCGGGAGGGATCACAAGGCTATTGTAGAGGGGTTGCAGTATTGCCACCCTTACTTCTGCACTGCTGCAGACGGAGGTGCTCCCTTCAGAGCTAGACAGGCAGAGAGCAGTGGGCAGCATGGTATGGGGAGGTCATCACTTTTGGGGGGAGGTCATCACTTTTGGGGGGAGGTGCAGGGCCGGCCTTCTAGGTGGGTGATCACCCAGGGCCCTACAGTCAGGGGTGCTGTGGTCCCTCCGCCACACACACACAGCCAGCCCAAGTCCCCTTTAACACCCCAAGCTCTGGGCCCAAAACCAGACAGGGGCAGGACTGGAGGCAAGGGTGCCAGAACTACCAGCTCCAGAACAGGAGAGGCCAGGGGGCTACATCCTCCAATTTTTAACATGGGTGTTGTTTGGGGGGCAGGGATCACCATTCCCCCACCCCGAAACTGCAAGCCTCGGGCAGGCACAGAGCAGTGCCGGCAGAGACTGCACTTCATGGCAGGGGAGCTGATAACAGTGATATCAATGCTCACGTGACTCCAGTGATATGGTAGTCCCAAACTGACCAAGGGAAGGGGGGTGACTCACTTGAGAGTCCAACAGATTCTTTGTTCCGGTGAGGCTGGGCTCACCGGAACATGCCCTGTCCCATACATGCCCTGATGAGGTGTGAACTGCCCTTCTGCTCTTGGAGAGTTTTTGCCTGGGCTTGTTTTAAGCCATAAGGACACATTTTCAGCCTCATATCTATATACATGAAATTATAACCTAGAACATTATTATAACAACAATGCTCAGTGCATCATGAGGCTTCCGAAGACACCTGACATGACAAACTTTGCATTGGATACCACACCATCATTTTACAAGGATGAACATGGAGCATGTACGGGGTTCCCCCGAGGCACAGTGTGTCACAATGTGATCATAATTAAAAATTGAATCATAATGCACCCCACCAGGGAGCCAAATTAAGGTTAACAGCCTAATTTAATTCTGGATTTTCTTAACTTTTGAATGCTTAAGTTTGCTACCTTAACAATATTCTTTAAAATAGTTTGTGTGTGTAGTAATACAAATAGCTGACAACCTATATTTAAGGTTGCAACAAAATTTGCATTTAGCGGGATTTTAGTCCTACTATCTCACAATTTAAGGACTGAATTTATCCATGAAAATTAATACAGTAACTTGGTTTTTTTTTGGTAAGTTGGTCCCAATCTTCCAAACACTTCTGCAAGTGAAGTGCTTTACATTCATGAGTAGTTCTACAGAATCTTGACTTCAATGGAGCATCATTCAAGTCAAACAGAATACTCATGCATAAATTTAGGCATTTATCTAAGTGCTTGTAGAATGGGGGACAGAATTACTAATTTTACAGAGGCAACAAATGTGTTCATGTCTCATTCACATTTTTCAGATCCCTCTAGCTAAAGAACCAGAGTCACCACCAATTCTAAGCTGCACACAAACATTCATATAACATTTCAAGGAGAGGATTTTTTTCAACTTTTAAAACTTGAGCTATTTTTAGCAAAACAAAGTTGAACAGAACTGGCCAGTTCTGCCAGCTACTTCTAGTTTTCAATGCTGTTCAGACTGTGTTCCTGATATATTGAGAAAAAGTAGGTTAGGTAATATCTTTCATTGGACCAACTTCTGCTGGTGAATGAGACAAGCTTTCAATCTTACACAGGAGTTCTTCTTCAGGTACTGATATACTGACAGAGAATATTTTTTAAAACTATTAGGTGATGAAGGGCTTAAGGGGAAACAAGAGGTTACTCTGGCATGGTTGGGGATACCAAGCAAAAGAAGTTTCAAGATAATTAAACAAAAATCTCTCTCATAGTATGTTCTGGATATTACTAAAGAAAAACAGATTTTGAGAGATACTGAATATTGTTTTATATGACCAAAATACATTTCCCAGAATTATTTTTAATCCAGTTTAACTATGGAAGTCCAGAAGGACACACAATTAAACTCTTCTAAACCAAGTCATCTTTCTTTAGTTGTCTAAAAAAGGAACACCACCATTTAGTTCCTGTATAAAATTTTTCATCTACAGATCTCAATACACTTTACAAATGGAGGTCAGTTTCATTATCCCCATTTAACAGATGTGGAAACTACCTATCATACAGATTATTTGCTGAAAACTTTAAAGATTTATGGGTAATTGGGTGACAAAAAGGAGAATAAACCTGAAGAAGTTCTGTTGAATCAAGAGAGCAAAACACTATATAAAAATCTTGGGGAAATTGTATGAAATGGTGGTTATATTTCTATTGTTGAATACAATCCTGAAATGTTTATGTAAAATAACTGCTTTACAGAAAGACAAACTTTTTTCCTGGGTCTCATGCATGGAAACTAGGAATAGTTACTATTGCAATTCCAAGAACAACATGAAATTAATCATCTGCAGCTCAGAAATATGAGTCCTACTGCTTCCTGGTCAGCAATCAAATGAAACATGGTCCTTGACACAAAGGAAATCCAGCTAACTGGTAACCTGGAAGAGTTGGGGACTCCCCTTAGACTTAGCATCTAAAAGTAGGAAGACATTACAAAGTTTAACAACACAATGGGTTAACAAAAAATTACACTTGCAATATTAGTTATCCTAATATTAGTATTAAGATGTTTTACTTGATGTTGTTTTTAAGTAATATGGAGACAGGCTAGCATCATTTCCTGGTAGAGACAAAGAACCAAGAAATAGTAAAAAAATAATATTAACTACAGAAAAAAAAACTAACGCATCTTTTACAGTTGCTTGGACTTACCAATAGCAGTCCTAACAAAGAAGGATTGCTAACAGCCATCTCTTTAAGAATGGTCATTTTCAGTTCCACTTATACGTTCAGAGTTAATGGCTCATGTCAGTGTGTATTTGAGTAGGGAAAGTAGATATCTTAAAATAAATCAATCTCGGATCCAGCATATTCCAAAAATTAAATGCACTGCCACTAAATTATAATGCACTGAGATGTAAAATATGACTAATTTTAATACACCAAGAAGTTTACCTATATAAAGGAGGACTGCTATTGCATCACATGTAATTCTGAAAGGATGACCATTTTCCCCACTCAAACACAGCTCACAAAAAGAAACATTTCACTTACTCTTTTATGAATATTACGTGTACCAAAGGAGTCAGGCATAGCATTACCAGAAAACAGATCGTAACTACAGTCAGAATTGGTGAGCAACAATTCAAATCCATAACAAAAGGAGAAAAACACTTTGAGGATCCAACTCTGACCTAGGAAACTCAGTTTAGTCAGATTTAAGGAGGGGTTTTCTTTCTGAGGGGGTTGGAGTGAAGTTCAAAATGCTATTTTAGTAATTTTAGCACCCCCACACAAACAAGCAGACAACCAAAATCCTTAAAAATATACCTTCCTGAAAGTACTGAAATTTTACTGAGGAACAGTATGGGATGTATCAGAAAAATATTCCATTATACCATAACTTAGCACATATGGGAAAGCAAAGAATAGGTTTTTTTTAAATTAGCTGAACCAACTGCAAAGGATTTCCCTCTTCTGCACCCCCAACCACACTACTTTCATTTGAAAACCCAAATAACCCAAGCCAACCAGCCTGCTGCAAAAGAAGCAAATTCTCTCCCACAATTTACAGGCTTCAGACATCTGACCTACAGCTTTTTCATCTACAAAAGGGGTATACAGACTTCTGCTACTGCAACCACCTCCAGAGCAGTTGGGATGAACTGCTCAGTCAGTCACCAGATGGCTGCATTACTGCTACAAAAACAAAGCCTGACTTTAGAAAGCATATAGACACCATGACAATAATTGACCATCATATGTATGACTGGCCTGCATCAACTGTTTTCATAAGTGTGGGCATCAGGCAGAATACCAGCAAAATGAAAAGACGGTATTGTAGCACCCCCATACAAGAGTAAAGGACATAGGCGCTGACTTTTATTTTTCCCTGGGGGTGCTCCACCCTGAGGCCCCACCCCAACTCAGCCTCTTCCTGACCCCACTCCACCCCCTCCTGATGCTCCACCTTTTCCTGCCTCCACTTCACCCACTCCTGAGGCTCCGCCCTCTCTCTGCCTCTTCCCCACTACGCTCCAACCCCTCCCTTAAGACTCCTGCCCACCAGCCGCTTGCTGCTCTCTGCCCTCCCCAAGTGCCTCGCCCAGCTGCCAAACAGCTGTGGCTGGTGAGCACCCAGTATTTTCTTCTCTGGGTGCTTGAGCCCCGTAGCACCCACAGAGTCAGCGCCTATGGGAAAGGATCTCACACTGAGTGTGGCAACAACAAACTAATTTAATTATTTTCAGTCCCTGGAAAGGTCTTCTCTCACGTGCTTGGTAGGACGCAGCCGCTTAACTGACATCATCTACAGCAACAACCAGGTTTCACTCCTAGGCAGTCAACAATCAACTCTATCCTTACTCTCCAGCTTCTGCCTGACTTGCATTGATAATTTAGCCACCTGCTTTACATGGCATTTATCGATATCAAAGTGGCTTTTGATTCAGTTGACAGGTCAGCACTTTGGCTCCCACTGAAAGGTACTGGCGTCCCAGCTGTTCTGCTAAATCTTGTGCATTATCTTCACACTTGTACCTGTGTGAGAAGGCACACTGCTTCATGGCTTTCACCACATTTCTCCACAACCTCGTGCATGCAACAGGGATGAATTCTCACTTTGGTACTACTCGGTTGAGCTATCAACTGGACATTAAGACTTGCCGCTCCACTCACCAGAATCAAGGTTGGTCAAGAATTATTCACCAGTCAAGACTACTATGGGGTTGAACGTCTCAAGGCAGAATCTCAGAGCTGGGCCTAGTGCAGGTAGGGTCGAACACTGTGGAGAGCACTGATGAGTTCATCTACCACGGTCACTCTGGCTGCAGGACGGTCCTCAGTAGACTATGCACATTTGATATGTATAAAAGCTAAATAAAAAAATGTTAATTGGCTTGGAGTTAGCAAATTTAGTGCTCATGAAAGGTGCCAGACAGTTATCCTGGGACAGCATTTCACAGTTCAGGAGTGGTGTAAACAAGCATCCCAGCTGGCACTCAGTTTGTGTGGTATAGTTCACTGAGACCACTAAACTCATTTCACTCAAGCCAATGAACAGTGAGATGGTAACTTTCTGACTATAACAACCTGGTCTGAATTCAGTATGTAAACCTATGAGCTCCATGGTGCACACAAGCAGCAGCTTATGTCAGCACACATCCAGCTCTGTGGGCTCATGGCATGGGACAATGGGTTGGCTGAATGGATTGGCTAGGAAAACCAGTTCAACCAAATTTCTCTGCAGGGTACTCGAAGTGGGGAGTGGAAAATTCTCAGCAGCAGAACAAAGGAATCAAGTGTTGCTGGTGGGACATATTAATTTGAGAAACTCACTAACTCAGAAACAGGAAGCTTTAGGTAGGACAGAAGAAGTGACAGGCATGCTTTCATGGGAAGGGAGAGGGTATGGTTGAAGTGCAGGAGTGGCCACGGTCAGAGAAAGCTGGCTGACCTAGAAAGGCTCCTGGATTCTGAGGAGAAATCCTGAGTTATTGGAGAAGGATCCCAGACACACCAAACCCAAGAATTCTCTAGAGCCGTGAGGAAACAGAGGCAGGGAAAAATCTGTATAGGTGTGTATTATTTTGTCTCAATATGTGTATTTCCCACACTGCTAGGTAAAGATTAAGTCGTGTTTTAGAATCCTGTGCAACGTGTGTCTGTTAGCATTCACAGTTATGGCTCTGAAAAGTTAAATTGTAAACTCAGAGTACCCACATGGCTGGAGATGTGGGGAAAGGATGTGTTTAAACTGTGGGGAAGCCTGATGGGTCAGCTCTAGTTCCAGGGGATAGGCAGATGGAAAGTGGGGTCCTAGCTCTCAGGAGGAGGTGCTATACAGAGGAGCTGTACCCAGAGTATGCCTAGAGATGCCAAGCCAGGGACAGTGCTTGGACTCTGTTCACACTCCTGAGACAAAGCCCAAGAGGCCCAACGGGCTGGGAGTGTCCAATCAGAGGAGGAGCTCTACTGTGTGTGCACACGTGCATGTGTGTGGGTATCAGAAAGTATATTACAATGCCTCAAATTTCAAAACACTTCAACCCACTACAGGATCCTTTATATATCAATTGCATATTAAAAGCCTAACAAGCAACGTCCAATACTGCCAAAATGAAGAAAGTGTTATAATGAAAACAATACTAGTAGAAAGGCACCAGTGTATTAACATATACTATACATTCACATCTTCTTCTAAATACTTGTTTCCATATTTTCACTTCTGTCCTGTCCCTGGTTGGTATCAGGGAAGTGTTGAGAGCCCAAGCGGGTCAGTCTCCTTGACTCCCTGCTGTATGGCAATGCCTAAGGCCCTACCAAATGCCCGGCCGTGAAAAACACGTCATGGACCATGAAATCTGTACTTTTGTGTACTTTTACCCTATATTCAGACTGAGGGTCTAGGTCTAAAGGGGGTTGCAAGGTTATTATATGGCTAACATATAATATTCCAGTCTTAAAATACCATTTTGTATTGGTTTGCAAAAAATACCAGAACTCTGCGTGTATTTAGCATCTAACTCCTGAAAGCAGGTGATATTAACACACAGACTGGTAGCTTCTGCACATGTGGTTCCTCAACATGTACGTTTTGAGTGTGCTCACTGTTGCCATGGTAATTTGTAGTGCCACCAGGCAGTGTAATCTTGCATAAATTATGAAATCTTCACAAATTGTCATGTGAAGTGAGTTTGGAGCCCCGCTGGGCAGAGCCTGCATAAAAATATACACGGCCCCAATGGTGGTATTGACAGTCTCAGCAGAGACCAAGAACTAGGAATTATGTCTGTTCAGGCTGCAGTTGAGGCACATTTAGGAGCATGGAGAACAAAACAGTATACTGTCACTGCGTGTACTGTACCTGTTTTGTGAATACAAGACTTAAGCTTTCAAAGCCGTATGTCACCTTTCGCCATTGCAAAAGGTACAAACTCACATCTTTCAAGAAGACATCTATTAATTTCTCTGTCAAAGAAGGCTACATTGCTGTAGCGAAGCTTTCTTCCTTCCCTCTGTGGGGGGAAAAAAACAAACAAACTTCACTACCACCACGTGATCATTCCCCTTATTCGGCATTGGTGAGGCCTCATCTGGAGTACTGTGTCCAGTTTTGGGCCCCCCACTACAAGAAGGATGTGGAAAAACTGGAAAGAGTCCAACGGAGGGCAACAAAAATGATTAGGGGGCTGGAGCATGTGATTTATGAGGAGAGGCTGAGGGAACTGGGATTATTTAGTCTGCAGAAGAGGAGAATGAGGGGGGATTTGATAGCTGCTTTCAACTACCTGAAAGGGGGTTTCAAAAAGGATGGATCTAGACTGTTCTCAGTGGTGGCAGATGACAGAACAAGAAATAATGGTCTTAAGTTGCAGTGGGGGAGGTTTAGATTGGATATTAGGAAAACCTTTTTCACTAGGAGGGTGGTGAAGCACCGGAATGGGTTACCTAGGGAGGTGATGGAATCTCCTTCCTTAGAGGTTTTTAAGGTCAGGCTTGACGAAGCCCTGGCTGGGATGATTTAGTTTGGGATTGGTCCTGCTTTGAGCAGGGGGTTGGACTAGATGACCTCCTGAGGTCCCTTCCAACCCTGATAGTCTATGATTCTATGATCACTAGAAGTTGCCCTATTACCAGATTCTGCAATAATTACTCTAAAAAAGGCACTTACTATTTTGCTACTATTGAATATGAATTTCTCAAGAGGGAGCTATTCACATGTATTTCATTAATCTCCTTAGAGGAAGGATGTGGAAACAGAGGGAACTTTGTTTAGCATGGAAGAGAACCCATGCTAAAGCAAGCAGCAGATCCTTTCCTTTTGCTCATTCATTTCCCTTCAGCAACATAGCAATATACCAGAGGGTGAGGAAAGAGGAGAAAGCGAAGAGGTGATAACTGTGTAATATATTCTCTATTATACACTTAATTTATTTGAAATCTACCTTGCTACCTTCACAACATAGGGGGGGCCGGACTGGGCCGCGCCTCCTCGCGCCCCCCTCTCCCCCGCTGCCACCATCGCCCCAGCTTACCT
Organism: Trachemys scripta elegans; assembly: GCF_013100865.1. Classification (NCBI taxonomy): domain Eukaryota; kingdom Metazoa; phylum Chordata; order Testudines; family Emydidae; genus Trachemys; species Trachemys scripta. The sequence continues at coordinate 117,673,591 of NC_048304.1, forward strand.
GCTGCCTCCCTGTTTCAGGCTTCCCGTGAACATTTGATTCGCGGGAAGCAGGGGAGGGGGAAAGAGCACGGGGGCGGAGCGTTCTGGGGACGGGGCGGTTTAAGGAGTATTCAACCAGACACATGCATATTATAGGCAGAAGTAGCAATGTCCTTAAAGTTGTCCAACATTTTTCATTATAAGACCCTCTTTTCAGTTGCTTCTAACTTTGCCATACTTAAACTGTATGGGCTGAAATTTTCCAAGTTTGGTGTTTGCCTAAGACTGAATTGGGGTGTGTGGGGGGGTGATTTCAGCTAAAATGATTCAACCATTTCCGATAATGAGACTTGAGAAAAATACATTTTGTCCATGTTAAAAAAATTCTTACAACTGTTTCATTGAGATGCTCTAGTACCCTTCCAGCTTTGAAGCAGGCACGTGAAATCTGGCTGGGGATAGGGGAAGGGTCTTCTGGTGTCAAGGATGTGCACCTTTTCCCATCCATCTGAAAATTCACCAAAATCAGGCAAAGTTATAAAACTCAGAGACTTGTTGCAAGTCTGGCAACTAAAATCTCTGAAAATTTCATCTGCACTGAGCATGAGCCATCCCCTCACAGCTTCTACAGGGCAACCACACTGCACATGGGCCATCCCCCATACAGCAACTGAGTATGCTCCATCCTGCACCTGCAGGGGCTGAGCAAAACTCTCTCTCCAATTGCTCCTCCAATTTGCTGGGGGCTGCAGCTGATTGGGCATCAGTGGGGCCCTACCAAATTCACAGTCCATTTTGGTAAATTTCACAGTCATAGTATTTTAAAAATATTGAATTTCATAGTTTCAGACATTTAAATCTTACATTTCATGGTGTTGTAAAAAGGCATGAATACATATTTAAAAAGAAACATATAAAGCCCTTAAGTCAGCATTTCTCAAACTGAGGGTCCTGACCCAAAAGGCGGTTGGCAAGGCTATTGTAGGCAGTATTGCCACCCTTACTTCTGCGCTGCCTTCAGAGCTGGACAGTTGGAGAGCGGCGGCTGCTGACTGGGCGCACAGCTCTAAAGGCAGTGCCACCAGCAGCAGTGCAGAAGTAAAGGTGGCAATACCATACATGCCACCTTTACTTCTGCGTTGCTGCTGGCAGCAGCATTGCCTTCAGAGCTGGGCACCTGACCAGCAGCTGCCATTGTCCAGCCGCCCAGCTCTGAAGTTAGTGCAGAAATAAGGGTGGCAATACTGCGACCCCCCCCATATAATAACCTTGCAACCCCCTTTAGACCTAGACCCTCAGTCTGAATATAGGGTAAAAGTACACAAAAGTACAGATTTCATGGTCCATGACGTGTTTTTCACGGCCGGGCATTTGGTAGGGCCTTAGGCATTGCCATACAGCAGGGAGTCAAGGAGACTGACCCGCTTGGGCTCTCAACACTTCCCTGATACCAACCAGGAAGTGCATGGAAAAGGAGAAAACAGCTTGACTGGAATGCAGAAGGTTGAGCAACAAGGGGCAAGGAAGAGAGGCAGGGCAGAAGGGCAAGGGAAAAGAGCATGGTCTGGTAACCATGACAGAACATTCTCATATGGAACTTGGACTTGAACCCAGGATTCCTAAGTCTCAGCATTCTTTCACTGTGAAGCTACTAACTGTGAAACCCACTGGCAAAGCATGCGACTCCAACCCCCTGTAGTGGTAGGTCTACATAAAAGATAACTGCCTTCGACTGCTGTTATTTACTTCACTAGTTCAAGTGATACAGAAATGTTCTGTGAGTCTAACCTAAATCTGCTGATGAACCCACATGGGAGGGTTAACATGGTTCCACTTGATGGAATTTTTTCAATTATTAAACATTTCAAAACCTTAGGAAATTACATCCAAACAACAAAATTAAAAAAATAAGGTTGCAAAGTCAAGCACTAAAAGTTAGGAATGCCAGTGAAACCTTGATTGGGCCCCTTAATTCCAAATGTGGGTGCGCATGTGCATCATGCACCAGAGCTGCAAGTTTTTCAGCAGGAGTGTCCGTTGACCCGGCCGCCTTACATTGCCACGTGCTCCATGTGAGGTTATAAGAGGCCATGCAGGGTGATGTGTCCTCAGTCTCCCACTTACCACAGCATAGAGTGTTCACAGCAGAAGGGAAGGTGGGCAGGTATTGGAATACAAATAGGGACCACACATCTCGAAGAACCTGCAATTACAGGTAAGTAACCGCCTCCCCTTCTTCGAGTGGTGGTCCCTATATGTATTCTAAAGGTGGGTGAATACAGAGCAGCGATCAGCTCAGAGGTGGATGCGAGAACGCAATGGGTAAAGCCTGTTGCAGGATGACATGGCCTACAGTGGTGTCTGCAGCTGCCCACAGGTCAATGGCGTAATGCGCTGTGAAGGTGTGGACAGAGCGCCATATTGCCACATAGAGGATCTCATGCCAGGGGATGTCTGCCAGGGAGGCAGAGGTGACCGTGTGCGCTCATGTGGAGTGTGCCGTGATCCTGCCGGGCAATGTCACATTGGAGCGCGCATAGCATTCTGTAATGCACTTAGAGATCCAACTTGATATGCAGTGCGAGGAAAGGGCCTGCCCTCTCGACCGTTCCACGACGGCTACAAAGAAGTGTGATGAGGCGCGAAAGGCGCAAGTCCTGTCCAAGTACAAGGCCAGTGTCCTGCGACTATCCAGGGAGTGGAGTGTCCTATCCATGGGAGTGACATGGGGTTTAGGATGGAAGACAGGAAGACGGATGGACTGGTTCAGATGAAACTCTGAGACAACCTTCCGGAGGAAGTTGGGGTGACGGCGCAGGGAGACCTTGTCTCTATGGAAAACTGTATACAGGAGGTCAAGTCATCATAGCCACCAGTTCCCGGACCCGCCAGGCAGAGGTGATGGCCACCAGAAAGAGGAACTTCCTGGATAAGTGGGCTAGGGAGCATGTGGCAGGTGGACACGGATCAAGTTGAGCACAGGGCCCAAGTTCTTGATCTCCAGGACGTAGTCTAAGACAACCGGCATAGAGATAGCGTGGAGGGGAAGGTGTCAGCGTTTTGACCAGGAGGAAGAAGGAGGGTGTCACCCTTGGAGTCCTGTCCCCTCGCCCCTCCAAAGCAGTAAAACTTGCAGTTTGTATGGGTTGCAGCGCAGGGTCTTCATGAGGGCCAAGAGGGTAGCGAAGCTGTCTGCGGAGAGGAAGGCTTGCGTTATGATTGAGCCTAGGTGCACTCTGATGAAGTGGATTGTCTGTGTTGGGAGGAGCACAGACTTCTCCAGGTTGACAAAGATGCCCAACAAGGCAAGAAGACACTGGAGGGCCATGACTGCTGACACCACCTCAGCAAGGGATGGAGCAATCAACAGCCAGTCATCCAGGTAGGAGAATACAAAGTACTTCCCTTGGTGGAGGTGGGTCATTATGACCCCGCAAAGACTTTGGTGAAAACCATGGCAATGCTGAATGGAAGGACCCATAATGGATAGCAGTTGTCGCCCACACAGAAGTGAAGAAACTCGCGGTGGGCCAGGTGGACATTGATATGGAAATATGTGTCTTTCATGTTGAGGACTGCAAACCAAGCCCCCTGGGGGAGGAGGGAATGATGGAAATGAGCATCACCATCTAGAACTTGGTCTTTCTGATGAAAGTATTGAGTAAGCAGAGATCAAGGATAGAGTGGAGGCCCCCGTCCTTCTTCGGGATGAGAAAAGTACGGGGAATAGAAGGCACTGATAATGAAGGGGACAGGCATGTGTTTGATAGCACCCTTTAAGGAGGGCGTCTGCCTCAACATTGAAGGAGGATGTTATGGGCGGAGCTCCCCAGAGAGAGCCCAGGAGAATGCCCTGGTGAGGTGGGAAGGTGAGAAATTCTAAGGTGCCACAAGTACTCCTGTTCTTTTTGAGGATACAGACTAACACGGCTGCTACCCTGAAACCTGTTGTGTAGCCGTATCACACGATCTCCAAAACTCATCGATCTGTGATGATCTTGACCCAATGGTGGGCGAATACAGGAAGACGGCCCCCAAAGATGGCACAGGGGGCCACAGGCAGTGATGTGGGGGTTTCGCAGTTCTTGACCATCACATCAAAACTGGGCCTTCTGCTGGTGGCAAGGCATGGCGGCGGCGACAGTAGCCGAGGGCTCTAGGAGTGGGGGCACCAGTGGGCCCGCTCTTGGTACTTAGTGTAGGTAGGTTGGCCAGCATGGGAGCTTCTAGAACTGTGGCTTAGATCAGGTGTTCTCACAACAAATGTTTTGGTGGCCTCAGAGTGCGGCCACCAACTCTTGCTGGTGACAGCATTGACACTTTTTCCTAAAATTATTTATTTTTCCTAAAGTTAATGAAGTAATATGCACATATATACATCCAAATAATTGTAATTTATTTATGTAAGGCTTTGGGGTTTTTTTTGCAGACTCAATAATAAAAATAATGCACAGTTATCTATTCTTTACTGGACCTAAGAACAGAAACACAAATAAGGTGCTTTGCATGTTCTTGTCTTTTTTATTATTGTTTCTTTTGCTTTTTTGGTAAAAGTGGTTGTCTGTACAACGGTTCTGAAGTAAATTTAAAAATGCTTTGACATCATAGAAGGCCAAATAATAATGAAAAACATATCTGGGTGGCTTGGGTCTGGGGAGGGAAGGTATAGCTGCGGCCGACCCGGAGCTCCTTTGGCTGGGGGGGGAGGGGTGTGTCGGGGTTTCGGCCAGCCCAGGGCTCCTCCAGTTGAGTTGGGGCTTCTGTGGGCAGGGGACTTGTGACTCCAGCCATGGGGCGGGGCAGGGGATCACAGGGCTCTGGCTGCAGGGGTTATGGGTGGAAAAGGTGGAGTCAGGGGCTAGCCTCCCTAAAGGGGGACTTCCACCCACTGCCCATACACCCACCACTCGCCTCCTCACCCCCACCCCCGCCACTCACCTCCTGCATCCTCTCTCAGTCCCCCACCCACCACTTGCCTCCTCACTCCCCTGCCACAGACACCCCCCCTGCCAGCTGCAGGTCAGGTGGTCAGTAATATATCCCTACTGCTATATTCTTATTATTAAAGCATGGAATTACTATCCATAGAGATCCTATGGTACAGTTTGATTCATTTAAGATTTTTACTTAATTTGATTCTATGCTTTCTTTCACATATAGTGCCACTGCCCCCACCAGCACAACCTGTTCTGTCCTTCTGATATATTTTGTATCCTGGTATTACTGTGTCCCATTGATTATCCTCATTCCACCAAGTTTCTGTGATATCTATTGTATCAATATCCCCATTTAACTGATTTTGTTATATTTAATATGTAGCATGCTGAGTATGCTAACTTTAGGAACAGGCATTTCCTCTTGCATACCCATTAGCTATGACAACCCCTGGGGGAGCCAGAAGCCACTGAAATTATAAACAGGTCTGCATGGAATATTCCACCCGGTGCGTAAAGTTTTCCACATGTATCATTGGGAGCCTTGTACCATTATCAACTTTGTGAGAACAGCACTTACAGTTTCAATTTGCAGGAAAAACTTTACTATAAGATGAGAATCCATTTTCAATTTCAGCAACTTCCCTGTCTCTAGAACCACCCTCCCTCAAGAACCCCCTGCTCCTGGCCCCCAAAACCACTCCTAGCTCTTTTCCTGCCCCTAATAAAGCCTGCCGAGATCATTCTCCCATACAGACCTGCAGAAGCCCTCTCTCAAGCTCTTTACAAAGAGCATGTGCACCTTCCGTTCACTCTTCACTATGCAGGTGAGTTAGCTATACACACTGTACCCTTTCTTAGCTGCACATCTTATGAGCTCAGCATGCAAACCCTGAGTTAAAAATGTAATGCTTATGAACAAAATCGTTTCATAAGGTCACATCTCTGAAATCAAAACCAAATTCACCAGAATACTCAAGACACTCTTGATGATTATTAGCATGTGTCTAGGCCGTAGACCTCATTACAAATGGAGTGTTTTTTAATAAATACAAAATTGGGAAGGCTTTTCCACCCATTCCCTCCTGCTTTCCAAGAGATGAACTCTGTTTTCTTAAACTTTAAACTAAACTAAGCCTAACAAATAAATAAATTATTTTTTGATAAAACCCAACCCAAGCCTGGAAAATTTCAGCCAGATTGAGTTTCCATAAAATATATCTATATCTATATCTATAGATATAGATAATACAGGTGTTTACAATGGAAACCATCAACCCCAAATATGATGGCCTCTACAGCTTCTGATATAATTTCATACTGACCTTCTGCTCATCTTCAGAACTTGCTTTCAAAAATTTCTCAGGTCCTTTGCATGTGAGAAATAGGACTCTCTTTTTAGGAACAAGAAGCAGGAACTAGCTCTTCATTCTGGATTCTTTATCTCCTGAACAAATTCCATAATACTTAACAGAAGACCTTGCCTTTAGTATGGACAATCCAGCTTTATGAAGGATCTTCCTAAACTTGTTTACTGCCATCTCTTGGATCACCTTTCTTTAGGGTCACTGCAGGCAATTCCTCTAATGACTTCAACTCTAAAATCCTGGTCCCAAAGCATCTGCATTTAAGTTCTCATACAACTTGCACCTACGCTTCTTTTGTATTCTTATTTCTCCTTTGTTTTATATTATTAGGTTGTTTAATGCTTGTTTTAATTTTATAATTAAATTGTATAATGTACAGTTTAAATAAAAAGTTAATTAAAAACGAAGCATCAGTAATAGGAACCCAATTCCCAATCTAGCTGATTCTCTTCATTACATCTAAGGCTATATTAGATACACGCATTCTATCAGGAGAATCCTTTTTCTTCCAGAAATTGCATGTGTAACTACATATGGCAAAAATATGGTATATCAATTTATGGCATAGAGTTGAGCTTTTACTTGCTTAGCTAATAATTCTTAATAGCCAGCCATGCCAACAGGTCCATGAAAAAACTGTACTAGTGGTGTCAGTTATAAAATTGTTAGTGGAGACAGAACATTTTTATAGGATCCAGTAATGCTGCTGCAGTTGACTTTTTGGGGGGAAGGAAACAAGATAGTACAGGTTAATTTCTTGGCAATGAAATGCTGGTTTAGAAATATGCATGCAGCACTACCTACTAGGGGCCAACACAACAGCACTATCCCCACCAAATCTGGAACAGAGGAAAGCAGCAGAAAATCCACACCAGAAACCTAAACAACATCGGAAGGAAGAGTCAGATTGGCAGTGCCTTCCTAAAAGCCTCTCTGTGGAATGACACAAGAATACAGCCAAGTGGAGGGTGGCAGGGGACAGCCAGCCTATATGGCATCATTTCCTAGCAAACTAAGAATTTTCATCATGAAAGTTAATGTTGACCGCAAAGAGAAGTCATCACCACAAAGAGGCAGTCAGTCCCTGTGAAGATTTCTTCACAGACCTGGACATTCACACAGCTGAGGACAAGAGTTCCTACCTTCTCTCACAGGAACATTAATTGGGGACTCAGTTTTGTGCTTCCATGAACGTTCCCAAAATAGGGCATAATTTGATTCTAGACATTTAGAATATGGAGTATGTTGCTCGTCAAATACTAAGAGCTCATTGCAGGACTGGGACCTAAGACAGGTGAGATACTTGGCCCCATCTACTAAGGTGTTCCTTTGTGTGGAAATGAACAGAAAACGTTGTTGTGTAGAGCCATTTTAGCACTCGGGATTGGATAAGAAATCTAGTACATCACACAAAAAATGTTTAAACATAATGCATCTTTTTTTTTTTTTTTTTTTTTTGAAGTTTAGCAACACAGTCAAACTACTCTGAAGTCAAAAATTACTTTAGATTAACGAAGTAGTGAACACTGTTGTTTTCTGAACTATGAGCCTGATAAGATTAGTTTGTGTATGCTTACAATTTTGAAAAATGCTGTCACAATAAATTGAGTAACTTCACAGGAACAAGATGCCTTCCTTCATAAGAAAAAATATGGTCCTTTCTAAGCAGATTCTTCAAAGTCTGCTAGGATGAGACTTTTTTTTTTTTTTTAACCATAAAACAAATGTCTTCAATGACATTTCTACTGTTAACAGAGAAGAAAAACATGATTTCTTCTTGCCATGAACCAGTTGGACACTAAAAACTCTTTAAAACGTTTTAATCATTTTTGTACTGTTTAAAAAAAGTGCAACAGGAGCAACTCGTGTATCTTAAAGTTTCCTGTAACCTAACAAAGAAAAAAAAATCAGAAGTGAACAAAACTACATAAAACAGTTTGGATCAAACGATTCAAGCGCCAGGGCAGCTCATCACTACATGAGAGTTCATACTATTGGTATCGCTGACATACAAAAACCAAAAGGAAAATTCTACTGCATACTGATTTTTAATGAATTCACTTATTTTTACCTCTTTTTGTCCTTCATGTTAGACGAAAGCAAGTGTGTTGTTTATAAATGTTCTAAGTAATTCAGCAAGAAGTCATCATCCTTTCATGTTTATATAATCTATTTGTGAACATTTAAACTGCTCACATAATGTCCACACTAAAAGTACAGTGAAGCCTTAAACAGTTCTGATTCAGACAGGTCAAAGCAAGTCCAATCCAAAACAGTACGTAACATGAGTACAAACCATTGACATCACTTGTGTGTGGATTTATAAGCCTGACATAGAGTCCTAACAATTAATTCTTAGTATGATAACTTTTGCTATAGTAGATAAGGCCTTAGATGTCTACAGGTGGTAGCACTTCCAGAATAAGACACTAGAATTGGAGCCAATATTTAATTCTACAAGAATACTCTGCTGTGCAGGGAATAGCTAAGGAGAAGAATAACTGGAGAAGAAAAAAAAAAGAGCTCTGAGACCAGAAGAGGAGGAGAAAACACAGGAGATAAAACTGAACCTCAAACAAAAGTAAGAAAATGTTCTAGAGACAGATGTTCACATTTTATTTGTTAAGCACAAAACACTTCCTATCAAATTGGTCCTCGTCTACATCACTCAAATTCCTAGCCAAAAAATGCTAATATAATTCTCAAATGAGTAGTGCTTAATGTTCTGCACTGAGCATCCTTGTAATTGGTTATTGTTTAGTATTTAAAAGCATTGAATGCTGTAAACTTACGGTTACTGGAAGAGAGGAAAATTTGAAGATGTGCAAAATGAGATCAACTTACAGAGTGGTATATTCTGTGGGGACCAAGTTCAGCCCTGGTATAAAAAGGACAATTTCCACTGAAATTAACTGGGGTCCTACTTATGCCAGGGCTGAATTTGGTTTTATGACAGTTGGGGATGATGTAGACTGAAATGTGTGTGGGAGAAATGAGGGCCTTTATCATATACTCCTTTGTGAGTTGCTTTTCCTGTACTCCCCCTTTTAGCTCCATGCATGTAATTTACATTTGTTTTGCATACCAAATCCGTGCAAGTTAAAACAGGTATAATTGTAAACTAGCGTATGACCAATTTACACAACCATTTGCCCTATCACTAAATTAAGCCCAGAGGACAACAGTGGTTGAAGACATTTACTCCAGGCTGCATTTAGCTAAGCCTCACATGTTTTCGAATTTGTGTTTCCCTATCTTGATAACATTTTAGATTTGTAAAATTTAAAGTTAGTTTTTGAACCAGGAGCTCTCAAATTTCTTCTTTGAAAGGGATCACCACCTCTCAGAAATGCACTTCCCTCTCCCATTCACAATCATGTAACATCCTTGCGGCAATTTCATCAATTGCCTACATGGAACAAGTAATAGCAGGAAGGTATTTAATGAGTTTTTAGATGTCTTAACTAAATACAAGCACCATACAACAAGCCAGCTCTCTACAAACCACTAAGCAAGTACTGTTTGTGAATCTGTTTTAAACAATTATTTTTCACTTTTTATGTTGATCTACTTCTTACATTACTTTAAGTTTGGGCAAAAAAAATCAGCCAGTCAGTTTCTTTCAAGTGCTCAAACATTGCACCATTCTGCTAGTATGCGTGGCAAATACTGCAGGGGAAGTTTATCTAAAAACTTTGTTTGACCTGCCTACAAAGTGTGGTTGACATAAGCCACTTTTGCACTGACCTAGCTGTGCACGTGTCTACACTTAAATTTGTCTCCCACCGATGTAAGTGCCCCATCACAGGGACACAGTAAAACCACCTCCCCAACCAGCATTGAGCCATGGTCAATGTATAGACATGGGATGGAAACAGTTGCAGGCTGGGAAGTTGACCCCCTGCTCCCAATCACACCTGCATGACTCGTTTCTGCCCCATCATGCATTACCAAAACTTCCCAAAAGACAGTGTGCTGTATGGTGGCAGGTTGCACACTGGGATACCTACCTACAGTGCACTGCACTATGAATCAACACAAGCACTCCTGGTGAGTACGCACAGCGCTGAAGCAAAAAGCCAAGTACACATGCACTGTACTAACTGTGGCAGCTTTATGCCGACATAACTTGTGTTGACCAAAGTTTGTAGTGTAGACACTCCCTTAGAGGATTTGGAGGGGAGGCTGGGGGGGGGTTAAATCATGGAAATATTTCTATTTGTCTTTTGTTTGGTTAAAGTTGTTTTAAAAAAACCTATGTTTTGGGCCAAATTTAACCCAAGAACTTTTTAAGAATTACAGATCTAATTGGAATGTAGTAATTCAACTGGAATTTGTAACTATGAAAATTGTATCTTTATAGATATAAGTCAGGTGTCCTTCCTCAAAGAAAAATATTGCTCCAAGTACATAACTCAGTGTTTCACTGGCTATACATCCTCCCAGAACATTTTACTCACTGCTCCACCTGGTTTCCTTTCATTGGAATACTGTTTACCACTTAAATTACATAGGATACTGTGCAACATTCGGAACCATATAAACACACAAATTATGTAACCACTGGATTTCAAAAATTTTGCCTGACTGCAAATGCTCAGGGATAAATATTAGCGATAACATTTGGAAAAACCACGTTAAATGTTTTAAGAGCATACACTACTTTATTTTTAGTTTAGGAAAATGCTACATGTCATGTTTGCTTCCTGAGTTCTATATAATGGTGGAATCTCTTACTGGAATGTCTGAAAAATATTTTACATTCCTTTAAAAGTTAATTGTTTATTGCTCCACAACTCTCTGCAAGCATGGTCTGATGCAATACACAAAGATATCCCACATTCTAAATTCAGAACTTCTGTTCCCGCAAAAGATTGCCAAACTCAATCTCTTGAATTTAACTTGATATCACAACAGTGCTACATATTATGCGTTTAATGGTAGTTTACATGCAGTAAGTGCTACTTTTTTTAAAGTGTTATTGAACTCGATAATTATAAGTTCCAAAAACAGTGCAAGTTTTTAAGACATCTTGCAATCAAATGGAAAAATTCTCTAACACCTGAGGCCAAACAGAAGGCTGCAGCTACAAAAATTAATGTTTTTTTAAAAGGATCGCTACTCTTCCATTATGAAGACAGAGCTAATCAGAAATTTTTTTTTTTGAGTTTGCCACTTTCCTTTTTTTTTTAAAAGGCTTTCTAATGTAAAATTATAGAATTCTCTATCCTCCTATTCTAGATCATCAGTACAAGTGTTTATTGCGTCTTATTTTTAAACAAATCCCCAAAACACAAGAACTCTGTGCAGGTGTGAGAACAGAATAGTATTGAGCAGATTTTTGCTATGTGAATTTAAGAGACAAGACTTTTATTCCAAGTTTCTAAGCTTGTGGAATAGATATTCTCTAAGGGTTTGCCTAGTCAAAGTGAACAAAACATAGGACTGCAACACAGCAGTCCCACATTCTATTCCTATCTCTGCCATTAGTTTTCCATTTTCTGAGCATGGGCAAGCATCAAAAGGGAAAGAGGCACAGAGTAATGGTGTGACTTGCCCCAAGGTCATCTAGCAGATCAGTGACAAAACCAGAAACAGACTCCCAGTCCCGTGCCCTAGCTACTGGACCATGTTATACATGTACATATATACAGCCCTTAGGTTTCTGAAACTCTGTGGGAAGCAAAGACTTGAGCATTAAATGAAACGACACATAAATACCATAAAATTAAGCAAACCTTATTAAGGTTACCATACCTTTGCTGACATTTTCAAAAGTGAATGTGGGTGAGTGGGAGAAACAGAAGAGATCCATAGGCAAATTAAACAGAAATGAGACTGAAATCATCAGTTCTAAAATCAAGCTTAAAAGACGACTTTCTATCCCCACTTTCAGAAATCTGACAATCTGGAGGACCCTCATTCTGAGCTGGATGCTTAAAGATATTGTCATGATGTAATACTTTGGCTGGGAGAGAGTGAAAAAGTAAGAGGGAAACCTGCATTTCAGTTTCATTTTCTCCCATACATCAGTATAGCAGAAAAAGATGACTATAGAACATAGAAAAGGAGAGGAAAGCACTGATTAATTAGGCGCATACTTTTGTCTACACTTGAAATTCAGCAATCAATAGCCAGTTACCAGTAGGGCTGCACTAGTGCAAATTCCAAGGGCAATCAAGGAAAACCACAGTTTTTACCCATTGAGTTTTCTCCACTTGAACCAGGAGTAAACTCAACCATTGCAAATTCAGTGTTCCTTATATATGCTCCAGATATGTAATGGTGTATATACATCTGCTGCTGGCCACTGTTTACTGAATCTGGGGGAGGCTAATCCTAAATACAGACAAGACATCAATGGAACAGATTTACTATTAACTAAACTGTTTGGCCACTGTGAATTTAGTGCAGCACTAATATAAACTTTTAAAATGAAACTTCATTTCACTATTCCCTAGAGTGACACTTGGCATTATTAACACTTTCATGAGAGGATTTCAAAAAGGCTTCACAAATGCTCACTAAACCTCACTAAATGAGGCAGATACAGTAGGTAGGGGACACTCCACTCACCATTGCTACACAACCTGTACAGGGAGAAATACAGTAGCTGTCTAGCACACTTATCAGAGAAGAAAGTAGAACAACAAGTGAAGAATACTGTATGCAAATGAAGCTACACAGGGATTTTTTGGTACACAGATTTTAATGGCCTAAATTGGAATTTAACTATTAAAGACACAATGATGAATATGCTATTAAGGATATTGTCTCAAGATCGTCAATGACCAAAAACAGCCAGAACTTTGAGTCCCCATTACCAATACTTCAGCACTATCTGCATTTTCCATTTAAGACTTCCTTCTACATACTGAACCAGTCCATCCTTGCTTCGTTTAGGAGATTTAACAAGCCCATAGCACAAGGTGTCTGACTTCAGGCAACAGATCTTAGATGTTTCAAGAGATGAGAAATTACCCCAGTGAGTCAGAGACTTTGAAATGTATGTGTTTTTTTAAAAAATGCTATTAAGACCACAAAAAAATTGATAAAGAACCAGCAAATCTGTGATGCTGATGTGGGTTGAAAAATACCATCTGTTGCAATTAAAGTTTCTTCCTCCCCAATTTTGCAAAGAGCTCTCAATTTGTTAATTATGATTTTTCTATATTGTATCAAATGCTAATGGATTTGTTTGAGTATAATGTACATATTTCGCCAAGAACTACTGAATGGTAATCAGAAATATCAAAAGGAAGCTGAAAACAATTCAAAATACAGTCTTTTGCAAGTCTAGTTTAACTTAAGCTATTTAAAAAGACTACATTTAATCACTGAATGATATTTACATGAATACCGGTACACTACACAAACATTTCCAGCACCAGATAGCCAAGAGTGGACCTTTCAGTAAATTAAGCAGCTTGATTCATAAGAAGAAGCTGTATCACCTCATTGGACCATTGTCTGTTCTCCGGAAAACAATCAGGTTTTTCCTGCCTTGAGATAAAACACTCATTCCTGAATGTCAACATTTAAATTTGGCTATTTTATACTACTAACTTCATATTAGGCCACAGGTGTAATGCAGATGCAAGACCTACAGCAGTCAAAAGCAGCCAGGTCTTTAACATTTAAGGGGTTTGAGGATACTGTCTGTGGAGGGGATGGGCTTATGCACCCAAATCCCCTGGACATTCAGATTATTGTCCAATGGTTGCTAGTTAGAGATTTGTACACTGAAGAGCAGTTAAATAATGTATTGCCTTTAAAAAAAATAAACTTGTTTAAACAATTTCGTTAATACACACACACACACACACACACAATAGCTTATATATACACACAGTGCATAATTTAAAGAAAAATCTTAATAAAACAGACAGCCAAGGCAAAACTGTGTCAAACCTGGCACTTTCCCTTGTAACTTGCAGTCTCTCATTAAAAATATTCCCCTAATATCAAAAGGAAAAATCCTCAAAACAATACCATTTGAAAAGGCAAACTAGAGATGGGGAGGAAAGCTAAATCTGGGTTGGAATATACATAGTTGTGAGACTGCATGTTATATATTATATCTAAATGCCTTAACATGAACATTGTTTGCAGCATTGTCTGTGTTTTAACATGAATAGTGAGAGAAAGAATGATTTGAATTTCGGTTTGCTTTCATGACCTACATATCATACACACAGGACTCCGCCTCTTTGGCTCATTATCCCTTGATCATCATTTCTAAATATGGGGAAGGTCATGGTTTTGTGACTGCAAAAAATGAATAAGATACACAAGAGCAAAAAGAATCCAATTAATTTTCTATTAAAAATGTTAAATCGGTGTCATCAATAGTTTCAAAGACACTGTTCAACATGGAAAAAAAAAAAAATCACACCTGCCTGAAAACTTTATTTTTACCTTTGCTGCAAGACCCAAGATATACATGAAGATTATAGAAGTATTTATTTTTTCAAGGGTGAGGATTCCTAATATTTGACAGCCCTGCAATCTCAGACCTGGTCTACACTACGGGGTTAGGTCGAATTTAGCCACATTAGGTCGATTTAAAAATGAATGTGTCCACACAACCAACCCCGTTCTGTCGACTTAAAGGGCTCTTAAAATAGACTTCTGTATTCCTCCCCGGCGAGGGGAGTAGTGCTAAAAGCAACTTTGCTGGGTCAAATTTGGAGTAGTGCGGACGCAAATCTACGGTATTGGCCTCCGGGAGCTATCCCAGAAGTGCTCCATTGTGACCGCTCTGGAAAGCACTTTGAACTCCAATGCACTAGCCAGGTACACAGGAAAGGCCCCGGGAACTTTTGAATTTCATTTCCTGTTTGGTCAGCGTGACCGTGCAGTCCCCCCAGAATCGTAGAGCGTAGACTGTTTCTACGCTCCCCCTATCATCTCCGTCCCTGAGGTTATCGCAGATTAGAAGGCGAAAAAACCACACTGGCGATGACATGTTTTCCCAGCTCATGCAGTCCTCCCGCACTGATAGGGCAGTTTAATGCATGGAGGTATTCAGTGGCAGAGGCCAGGAAAGAATTAAGTGAACGCGAAGAGTGGAGGCAGGACACGAAGCTGAGGTTAATGGGGGAGCAAATGGACATGATGAAGCGTCTGATGGAGCTGCAAGCAAGCCAACAAGAGCACAGACCCCCCCCCACCGCATCCACTGTATAACCGCCTCCCCCCTCCCCATGTTCCATAGCCTCCTCACCCAGATGCCCAAGAACGCGGGTGATGGGAGACTCTGGGCACCCAGCCACTCCACTCCAGAGGATGGCCCAAGCAACATAAGGCTGCCATTCAAACAGTTTGAGTTTTAGCGTGGCTACAATAAGCAATATGGCCTTGTCTTTCCCTCCTCCCCCACCCCACCCAGGCTACCTTGCCCACAGTGTACCGTTCCGTAAGTCGATGCTAGCCACAACAGTGAGGACGCACTCCGCCGACTTAATGCACTTAGTGTGGACATATGCAGTCGACTGTATAAAATTGATTTCTAAAAATCGCCTTCTATAAAATCGACCTAATTTCGTAGTGTAGACATACCCTCAGTTACTATGTGAAAGAGACACACTGAAACAATGGAGACAAAATATAAGACTGTAAAGTTACAAAAACTTGATGGGAGACTAAGCAGATTTAGCTCCTGAAATAATTTTTAAACTCATTTTCTTAAACTGTCTAGATTACAAGTGAACATTTATCTTCAAAAGCATAATAAACTACTTCATAAAGAATCAATTCTGTACAAATTCTTGAGAGAATCAGGTAGACTGGAGTGAAAGACAATTTTTAGTAAAAGTACTAGAAGTCACATCTTTCAGCACAGAAGTCATGGTTGTGAAAAACACAGCCGTACTCATTACACAAACCAACATGACGCCTGTGCCATCCAAAGAAAAAAAGTGTTGTATGTAAATTGTGTATGTAGACTATTAATTCTGACTTTGAGATCATTGCTGCCCTCCATTATTTTTATTATTTCACGGGGCCAATAATTGCTCTAATGTTCAATAGATATATGCAAGCAAAAGTGATTTTTTTTTTTAAATCATGGATATTTGAGGCCTATGAACATTGACAGATCACATCTTACGGTGCAAAACAGAGGGGTAAAAACTGCAAAATACATTTTTCCTAAAGTTTGAAAACTAGAAATTTTCTGTGATATCTCCCCAACTCAGGATAGTCCCAGGAAATTTTCTGATTTATGGCATCCTATGTATTTAACATGCTTATGTTTATATGCAGAAATTAAGAAATAATGCCACTTAAAGCTTTCAGAGAGAGAGAGAGAGAGCAGTTTTATATCTGCTGCTTTGCTATGCTTTTACTTGCTTGAAAAGGGAACCTGTCTAGTGGTCAGAACACACAATTAGAAGTCAGGTGTTCTACGTGATAATCCAGCTCCGCTACTTACTCATTGTGACCTCAGGCCCAGTCACATTGAGGCAGATTTTCAAAGGTACAGATAGGAATTTGACATTCACCTCCCATTGACACACAGTCAAATGGAGCCAAACACCTAACTTCTATTTTTTGTTTTGAAAATCTCCCCTGTAGTCTACCTGACCCAGCTTTTCCATCAGTAACACAAGAGGAAATAGTGCCTAACTGACAAAAGTGTTGGAAGGCTAACATCTATCAATTCTCTAAAGTGCTTTGAGATCTTTGGATGACAGGAGCTATAAATGCAAATTGTAGTATTTGTTATATTACATCAGTTCAAAAATTTCACAAATTATTTTTTAAAGCTGCTTTTGAAGCAGCACACTCAACCAAGAGCGGTGCTATATGTTGGGAGGGGCAAATGCTGAATGGGAGAAATAGGTTCTTTGCTTTCATCCTTTTCCTTCTCAATTTTACATAATTTGATGTCTGAGAAAAATGTTTTGTTTTCCACTACCACAGGAGGGCAGCAGTATGTAAAGCTGCTACTGATCTGTATGAAAAGAGTAGAGGAAACTGTGGGGGCTGAAACAAAGAGGAAAGTTAGAGATCCAGAGAGGAACAGAAAGTCAGTCATACCAGTGAAGCTAACTGCTTGTTAAAGGAGGAGCGTGCATCCCATCTGTCTGTTGCAGAAAGGTTGGAACAGTTTCAATAACATTTCAGAATACATATGCAACTGAATATATGGTCCAATCATGTAATCCTTCCTCTTAAAAATAGACCCACTGATTTCAATGGGATTACACACACAAATCAGGATTGCAGGATTTGAACCCACATCCTTGTTACACATTAACTGTCACGGTCCTCTGAGAATGAAGATCTTCCTGTTGCCAGTACTGCAATTTGTTGATATATATAAATTCTGCATTTCCACTCAACAGCTAATTGGTTCAATAAATAAAATCCTGCTTTAGAACACCACCACCACAGATAAGTTTGTAACTGAAGTCTAATCAATGATTGTTTGTGTATAATTGAAGTCTTCTAGAATGATGAGGTTTGCATAAAGCCATTTTAGAATAATTATTCTGTAAGTCTTATATGAGAGAAATACCAGTCAACCAACATTTTTCTGCACACACACAGCCCTAACCAGGAAAAAAAAGTGAGTGTGGTCGCTAAATGACTGCACAAGACAAGGAAAATAAAATTATGGGCAAAGCAATGAAAAAAATCCAGTTTGATCTACTCAGGGCAGCACTAATTAAAGTTTTACTTCCCCCACCAGACCTGCCACTTCCAAGTAGAAACCACACAACACATTACATGTCACCAAGCAAGCTACTAATCAGTTTTCCCAGTACACCAGCCAGCAAATACATAACCAGCAGTAAAACACAAATATAACAGGCTACAATCTGCCCTAATTTGCACCTTGTACAATACACTTGTACCATGCACTTCAAAGGAATTACACAAGGTGCAAGTCAGCACAAAATTTGCCCCTCTTCAGTACAAGTTCCTACTGTTGTAATTCAAAAAATTTGCTGACACAAATCTCTCTTCTCTTATGACTAAGCAGAAGTTTAGATTAACAAAACCCTGATAAACTCAAGATAAAAATAATCATACAAAATTAAATTCAATACAGTTGGAACACTCTGCCAGTAGTATAAAATTCTGTTTGGCTTGAAAGTAACTTCTTAGTTATTTTTCAATTTTGATATATGTTGTATATTACTAAGCTCAGTAAATACACACACAAACTGATAAAAAAATATTTCCACTGATGGTAATTGAAGTTTACTTATAGGCAAAGTACGAAAAATGCAGCTTGAGAACTAGAGTTTGATTTAATAATATTTATTTAGTATAATTTGACATGTGATGTTAACAATTTGTGTTTTAAGTTATAAAGCTTTAACTTTTTGAATCTCAACATCTTGTCATTAAATAATTGTCTGCATAATCTCCTGCAACTGTGAAAATTTAAAATAGATAAGAATTTTTTTTAATTATTAACCAAACATTATCCACTGAAATTATTTAAAAAAATCAAATTCTGCCAATCCTGTATGTTACACACAGACAGCTACTAAATTTTAGACTATATTATAAAAAAATTGTTACAGGCTTAACAGCAGTTCAAGCCATTTTTTGTGTGTATCATTTGGTTTCACCCTTCCCCATAAATAAATAAATTGTGGGAAGCAGCTACTTTTATATATTTTCTACAAGATGTTTTGTTTTTTAATACCTTTGATTACATATTCATCTATCAACAATATACAGATGTAAACAAATACTCTGCTATCAGAGGCGATACCAGACTCTGTCGGTTTTCAAGGCAAATACCTCATATTCTTCTCTGATCAGCATTTTATACAACACACATACTACTACATACAGAGCTCCTCTGGTAGCCCTTCACTTCCTTGTTTAGAAGGTAATTTTTTGCACTGTTTATTTTTATGAAGATCTATTTTAGGCTGCTATGGGCTTTTGTTTACATATTAAACCACCTGATGCCTCCAGCTTTTACAGGAGCCATATAGTTTGCTAGTGATGTCATGTTCTCTCTCATACATTCAGTGAGCTCCCTGTAACAAAAGGCTTCTAAAAAGAACTTAACATTTATGGAAATATAAAGGGAAAGGCCTCTGCCTACTCATTCTTTAGGATTAAATAAACATTCTTAATGCCTGGTTCTACTTTTCAGATGCAGCTGATTGAAGCCATAGGAAAAATACTAAGCAATTGTCTTGGCAGCACAAAATCCACAAAGTTACAACTTCACAGATACTAGAATTCATACAATAAAAATTGTAAGTGTCAAGCAACTATTATTTTTATCTTGGCCAATCAAGCAAGTTTTCCTTTTGATTACAGGCTTGTTAAAGGGAAAGGAAGTAGATATCAATATTTTACTTGACTGCATATAACACAGGAGAAAGAAACAGATCTGTTGCTTGGTTAAGGATTTGAATTAATCTTGCATATTCTACATGCTACACTATCTACATTTGCTTTGTACAGGGAGAATCAGAAAATATTCTATTAATTTAGACTTACTGTGTTGTCATACAAAGCTTTAAATTACACTGACACTGAATTGGTTTCTCTTGTTAAAAAAATAGACTATCCTGTGCAAGCTCTTTTTTCCCCAGGAAGTTAAAATAATCAAAAACATTTGGAGATAATATAAATGTTTCTACTTCCATACTGGTATTAGTAAACACTGTTAATTTCATGAGTTATAGCACAAAGCAATATAATTTAGAGACTATAAAGAGGTAGTGAAAATCTTAAATACAAGAGACTGGTAGCCCAGATAACACTGTTCTAGTAGGCATTTACTGGCAATACGAGCAGAGAAGCCATAGTCTGACTAAAACATGGAGACTGAACTCCCCTTTTATCAAGATTAGGGTGATTTGGGAGTGTGGAGGAGAGAAGTTTGCAACATCATGATCCACTGCAAACACAGCTTGAGGATAAACAGTGGGCTTCAGTCTCCCTGGCTGCCAATCAGGTAGTTTTCCAAAGGCACAAAATTCATGTTAAAAACATCTTAATCTATGTCAACTGTAGGGGGGGGTGGTTCTTCTAAGAATTCAAGCTTTCATTTAAAGAGACGGTTCAATTTCTAGCAGTGACAATTAACATTCCGTTTAGATTTTGAGTAGTCTATATCTAATGATTTGAAAATCCCACGGCAGAACTGGTAACCAGTTGTGCTATGTTCTTCAAGATACCACAGCAAGCTTACGTGTTACAATCTAGAAATAATTAAAAGCCAAATGCACATGAAAATTCAGAAGTATCAGCTAAAGTTTCTCAGTCTCTTGGTTGCAAGATTATTTTTATTCCTTCACTGAATACAGTACTCTTTAATCTTATACTTCATGGAAATGATTGTTGTCACCATAGTTACCTCATCTAAACTCCTGGTATTCACACTGCAAGTTTTCACTATCATGAATACTGTTAAAAATGAAATGTTCAAGTAATATATATTACACTTTTTTGGTAGCACTTTGTAGGACACTATTAAGAGGTTCATGACTGCAGGAGAGCTGAGAGAAATTTTATGGTTTTGCAATATTTGTCACTTGCAAGTTGAGGCCCTCCCAGATTTTCATAATTAGACATCTTTAATTCCAACAGCAGGACCAATCCTTATTTCATGAAATTTCTTAGCTATCTCCTTGTCATATTATTCAAGGAGCTTTTAAAATTGAAACATGACAATTTACTTACATTAGACATTTAAAAATAGGAAAAGCTCATCGGATCAAACTTGCTATCATTTTTGAGTGTTGTTTACATCAGTTTACAAAGACAGTGTAAAAGAGTAAACCCTAAAATTATAGTTGATAAAGCAAAACAATATAGATAACTACTTGCTATGTCATTCTGTCTCCCCATATATATATTGTTGCCATATCACAAGATAAGGCAGTATCTAAGGAAAATGAATTTTTAATTAACTGCATTTTGTCCCTACATGGCTAGCAATCACGAGAGCACCCAAAACTTCAGTGGTGCAATAAGATTGCCATTGACAGACAAACTAAATATTCAGCCAGACTACTGTAAGAACCTAACCAGAGATCAAACCAGGCGGTGCTTGAACTGCAAGGAGACCATACCTCTTTGGGATTTGCCATGATGATGACGATGACAACTAAATTCAAACTTTGGCAAAAATTGGTATTTTATGGTAGTAAAACAACACAGAACATCTGCTCACCAATACAGTCAGGTTAATGGCACGCTTAACAGCTTTGAAAAGGAACCGCATAACAGACAAAGCATCTGTCCCTTTCAGTTCTCACAAATTGTGCCTGGGTTCAGTCATATCAGTGTGTAGATACTGTCAACAAAAATTAAGAATGCCTTTAGTAATGTTAATCATAAGTCATGTAGACTTTATTAACGTGCTACCTAAACAACAAGGGAGCCCGATTCTGCATTCTTTGCACACCCAACATTCCCAGTGAAATCTACAGGAGTTTGGAGTACGCAAGGAATGCAGGGGCATGTTCCAAGTAAATAACAGTTCTGCAACCTCAGATATAAAATAGCTTTGGAAATAGTTGGTGAAAAGAATCACTTATGCTTAAAAAAAAGTTGTTTCATCTCCAAGTGCCTATATCAACATGTGGGCAGAAAGGGTGGGAGACTGGAACATGGACAAATGAAAATTGTACCTCATCACAAACAGGCTTCACCACTTAATGACGTGCTTCAGAACCCCCTTAAAAAACACTGCAAGCCATGAACAAGATCTATGTTCAAATAAAGAGTATTTTAAAACACCAACAGGCTAGGCAGTAAGAGAGTGAACCAAGATGTGCTGCAATATTTAGGGAGCCATTATAATGTAAATGTGTAAGGTATTAAAAAGTCTATATAAGGTGCACAGCTTCTGTGGTCTATAGAATACCAAAAGAACGAACAATCAGAATCCATACATAATGATAAGCCTCTGAGTATTGGGGTTCACAGGTCCATTGAACCAGACCATGTCTGTGTAATCATTATGATTCCATACTGTCTTATGGATCACATCATATACCCTGCCCACACTTTGGATGTGTGCCACTTTAAGAAGCAGACATAGGCACACAAAGGACTGGTGTGAGAAAGGTAAAAGTAAACTACATCCAATTTGCTCTGAATATCACATTTACCATGATGAACATTTAGGCTCCCATATAGCTTGTGACACAAATAATATCCCTTTTAGCAGGATGATTGCAACTTGCAGCCAAGTGTCACGTTTTAAATATAAACTCTTTTCAAAATATATTGAGATGATTTTCATATGATGAAGTGTACTCTTCAGCACAAGAATGTTCACAACAAAAGGAGTATGTATTTCATGCAACTAAAAATTCAATATATATTTAGAAAACAAAGATGCACTTTAACATCACCAGCACACAGACTACAAGCTATTCTTTGGCACACATGGGAAGGGAACTCAGAAGGAAAAGTTAAAACTGTTCAAGCTTTTCCTATTTCTTACTTTTCAAAGGACTGTGATGTGTCTAAATAATTAACAGTAAACCAACAAAATGCTAAAAGAACTAAGGATACAGGCACGCCAAAATCATTAAAAGAGCTCTTCGAGCATCCACAGTGGGACCAATTTACACTACTTCAGGGTATTCTAGCATGTTTTAGCTCTAAGCAGCATGTATCACTTTACGAGATCATGTACTGTAATATTTTCCTTACAATATACCACAGATTCTTCTTACTCTGTACTGATCCTTACAGGGCTGAAATTAACTCTCTGATGTGAAGTCTGAGGCTTTTAAAAAGAATTACAAACACAGCACAATCTATTTATTTTTAAAGAGAAACACATTACCTAGAGGTTAACGATGGTACAACTCCTTTGTAATCAGAGCCATCTCTTTATAAAGAAATACTATGCTGAACAGAGTTTGATTCCAGAATATGCCCCTATTTAAAGACAGGTTTAGTACTATGTTACCTAAATAACATTGGACCTCGGTAGTGCAGGCACAGTGAGCATAAAAATTAAAATGTTAGTACCTCAAATATTACTTTATCACTACATGCTACAAGTTGTATCTCAATACATTTTGAAACATACCAAACTGTATTTCAGACACAAAGAAAATATGCAGTATTGTCAGACAGGGCAATTGTAATGTAAACAAGGCTTATTTTAGTCTTTACAAGCTTGATGGGGAGGCTGCTAAATCTTCCATAGCATCAGTTCCTTTCCTCCCCCACCAAAAAAACTCCATAAAGAAATGCAGTCATCTCCTCCAAGATAAAGCACAATGCAATGTGTAATCAAAATTAAATATATGGCTATAAAAAAGAGAAAGGGAAAAATACAAGGATTTGTTCAATCCAAAAAGCATCCACAACCAACCACCCCAGGAAACAACTACACATAATAAACTTAGATAATTTCAGAAAACCTGCTGATCCATCGTCAGGACTTGTTAACAGTACTTCCCAACACTGGGTTAAATTAACATTTGGGCTAGTGCAACATATCAACATTTACCTAACACCCCCCGCCAAGGATGTAGCCAGAAGCCTCACACTGCTGCCACACTACCAAGGTAACCTGTTCCAGACACAGCAAGCATCAAGCTCCTCTGAAAGACACTAAAAGCCAACACCTAACTGAGGATAGGAAAAGAGAAAGCCATCAGAATCTGATGGGAGACGGAGATAATTGAGGGAACCATCCCAGCTGTAGCTAGGTGGAGAGAAGAGGAAAGAGACAATCCCCAGCACAAACAATGAGGAGTCCTTGTGGCACCTTAGAGACTAACAAATTTATTTGGGCATAAGCTTTCGTGGGCTAGAACCCATCAGATGCATGAAATGGAAAATACAGGAGCAGGTATAAATACATGAAAGGATGGGAGTTGCCTTACCAAGTGTGAGGTGAGTCTAACGAGAGAATTCACTTAACAGCAGGATACCAAGGGAGGACCAAGCGCAATTAGCGTGGAGGGCAATTCTTCATCATTCCTCAGAAGTTTGGAAAAGCCAATAGCAAGGGAGAATTCTCGGTATTTAATTATCATTCAAATTTAAATGATAAAGGCTGATATTTTAGCCACATCTGAAATGTTCAAATACTCTCACAGTGAGAATTTTATTCCCTTATTGTAAAATGCAATCTTTCCAAAAGATACTATTCTTGGACCCTGAGCAAATCTTCCCCACCAATCTTTAGATATCTATTAGACAAGGCTGATACCAATGTAAAATTTGATCTCTGTCTAGTTTTACATTCTTAATCCAGTTAAGATATGGACATGTACATACCTAACGTTCTTTACTAAACAGCCATAGACATGGTGTACATATATTTCACACACACGCGCTAGTGAACAGTTCCTTCATCATGACAATACTGAAAAAAGGACCATCATACATTCTTTCAGCAGAAATGTTCATTTCATAGAAAGCCATGATCATGTAACAACAAATCCAAGGATTTCCTAATGGGAGCACACACAATGAAAATGTTAAAGAAAACCACATGCAGAAAGCTACAAAAAATATTCATTGGTCAGATGGAAGCCTTTCAATAATCTAGTATTCTTAAAGTAGAGTACTTCCTTTAGTGTGATTTAATTGTCAAGATAACAAAGGAATGCCCCTCCCCATATCCCTTGCCTTACAATATGTCATGTTGGGAAGATACAACTATACCAGGATCAGCAGCTAGTCACAACCAGTACTATTTACCAACCCTACCTCTGCTGTTATGTGATGTAGAGGATTCTACTTTATATTTCTATAAAAAGTAGAATAGGGAATATTATGTTGCTCTGATTCTGACAAACCATGGAAAAAGCATTCCCTTTTCAAATGAGGAATCCAAGATACATCAACGATGTTTTTTGTTCAAAATCATCTTGCTTTATTATCAGATTATACGTAGGTGATTGTTGCCTGATCATTTCACTTGTTACATCTACAGAAATCCAGCCCCTCAGCAAAACAAGTATATATATAAAATGTTTAACATGAACTGAAAGGATCCAGCTGCAACCTCCTAAATCTTTCATTTTACTTGCTCAGAGCTCAAGATTAACCAAACAGGAAATCAAAATATTCAAGCTCAAATCTTTTTAACAAGAATTGACAATATTAGGGGTTTTTTTTTAAAAAATTGGAATGTATCTACAATACAGTATTAAACTTTCAAGATGCAGAAATCCTTTTAAGAAATCAGCGTGGGGTTATATTGAGATCATTATGCAAGCTATGCTTAAAATATGGCTGTACATGTTGTATTACTTAATATGACCACCACCTTCTTCAGGCCCTTAATTTTATAAATAGATGCATCCAATAATACCTAAAGATAGATAGATAGATCTATAGTTCCATGAAAAGTGTGTGATTTTTTCCTATTAGAAGCTACATACACACACACACACACATATATATATATATATATATATACACACACACACACACACACACACACACAAAGTAATTTGTCAAAAAATCATTGGCTAATTTTTGTTTCAGCAATTTTTGGTTCCAAAATGCTGAGACTGTGTCACTACTGCAGCAATTACAATACATGCAATTAAAACTCAATCATTAATATTCTGCCGTGAAAAGGTCTTTGTGCACACGCATGCATAATTACATAAAATGCATGCTTTCACAGTCCATATCAATTTCAAAGACATTAACTAAAAATTACAATTAGCATAATCTTTTACTACTTTTTAATTTAATATATGACTTTTAAAATTTCCATATCTACTCTTATAAATCCCTGTGCAGTCTGAAGGCAATATTTCTCCATTAAACTTCAGTCATGCTGAACTGCTACGTAGCTGCTACATACAAACACAACTGTAGTCAAGTATATGTAACAATCCAATACAATTATGATTACTATAGCTCTCTAGTGACTTAAAGATATATTTGTGTAATTTACATAGACAATGAACACACTTTTTACAACCGCATGTGTATTAGAAGCTGTCACTAAATGTTCTTCAGAACACAACTATAGTTCAGATACAAAAATTATTTGATTGCAGAATACATACTTTTAAAGAGAAGCTTTTTGTATGGCTCCAACAGAATTGCCACAAAATAAATGCAGTGAAACAGGAAAATGTCACACCTATATGAAAAGATGGGGGGAGAGGTATAGCTAGTAAAGCCACATAGTAGATGTAATGATTACCCTGAATGTCAGGTAAACATTACTCTGTATGTTAGTTACTACTAAACACATACATAAAGCATCTTTAATTTCTCTTCAGCCTGCTCACAATATTTTGGTCGGAGGGAAGATAGGGTTGAAAAACTGTGCTTCCTTATTTTTTTAATATCACCATTTCACTATATGAAGAAGACAATGTATCATAAAGTAGTATCCCAAGCTGCAGGGAGGCAGGACACCACTGATTAAGTGCTAACTATACACTAAAGAAATTCATACTCGGGCACACAATATGCAGTAATTTGAGTTCATCCCACCTGCTCATAAACCTAGAGGCTATACAGCTGATCCGTACCATAGCTGGCAAACAAATGCCAGGCAAAGGTTTATTAACATTGTTCCCTGCAAACCAGGGGGCAACACACAATATATTTTTAAATGATGACTGCTATGGTTTGTCTCCTGCAAGTGTTTGAACCTGCCCATAACCAGTTTCTGGAAAGGGTTTCCCCTAATAATTATAAAGCTGACAACACCCCTCACTTTGTTTATAGCGGGGGTGGGGAGGGAGCACATAGAAGATATATTTTTAAAGCATGACACCATGGCATTTTATTTCAAAACCAATAGCCACCATATCCAGGCCCACCCTTCTCCCAGTAAGCTTGTTTTACCTGCTCATAAAGGGGCCTTAGTGCCTTTGTGTTTGGGGCTTCCTGCTTCTGCTCTCTACCATCTCGGCTGTTCCTGCTTCTTCTGTCTTGCTGCCTTTTAGGCCCAGCCCCTGCCTGCTGTCAGCAACGGCAGCCTCAGCCCAGGCTGGAGCCCAGACTCCTCCACCTACAGGCTCTCCCTGGCAGCAGCAAGTGATGTGAGAGTGTCTGTAGCTAGTGCTACAGAACATACTCAACAACCTTTTCACCACCACAGTCCCTTCTCTCTCCACCCTGCCCTCTGCCTTAAGCCACTGCCACTGGCTTCGCCTCCACATGCAGCCTCAGCTGTCTCCCACACACCCCCACTAGCTCACCCCTATCCCACCCCTATTCCCCCAACCCGACTCCCTCCACCCCCTATTCCCCCATCTCCCACTGCTCATGTTTGAGCCCCTCCATTCCCCGATCCCCTCCATTCACTAGCCTCCTAACCCCCTCAATTCCCTCCACCCACCAGCCCCTAGTCCCTAACCCCCAGCCCCAACTCCTTGTACTCCCCAGCCCCCTATTTACAAACCCATCCACCCCAGCCCCCATTCCCTAACCCCCAACTCCCTCCACCCCAGCTCCCTATTCCGACCCCCACCCCCAACTGCCTCCACCCCCTATTCCCCATCCCCCAGCCTCAACTCCCTCTACCCCCTAACTCCTCTACCCCAGCCCCCTATTCCCAAACCCCAACTCCCTCTTCCCAACCCCCCCAGCCCCAAATCCCTCTACCTCCCAGCCCCCTATGCCCTAACCCCAACTCCCTCTTCCTTAACCCCCACCCCAACTGCCTCCACCCCCAACCCCTATTCCCGAATCCCTCCACCCCCAACCCTATTCCCTACCCTAACCCCCCAACTCCCTCCACTCCCAAGCCCTTATTCCCTAACCCCCCAGCCCCAACCCCTCCACCCCGGCCCCCTATTCCCGAACCCTCAACTCCCTCCACCCCCAGCCCCCTATTCCCTAACCCCCACCCCCCAACTGCCTCCAAACCTAGCCCCCTATTCCCCACCCCCTGCTGCAGCCCCACCGAGCTCATCCCCACACCCCTAGCCCCCCTCTCACACCCAAGCTTGCTTCGCCGTGCCAACCGCCCAGCCCCCCGCCTCTCCACACAACCCTCCCTCGGTGACCCCTGCCCCCCGCGACTGCCCAGCCCCACTCACCGTGAGGGATCCGCCATCCTCCTCAGCCACTCTCAGGCCCGGCCCCGCCGCCCCCCCTGCCGGCCGCCGTCACCGCGCACCGACCCGTCACGGGACTCCCCACCCACCGGCCTCCCGCACACCATAGAGAGCGGCAGGTAGAGCGCCGCGTGACGCCACCATCTTGGATTAGGGCGGAAGTGCCCTTGTTGCCATGGGCAACGGCTGGGCACTGATAGTGGGGTTTTTTTTAGAAAGGGGGTTAAAATAAAGGAAACTGGTAAATGCTACAAGGCAGCGAGTAAAAAATAATGGACAAAAAAAGACAAAAAATAAAGAGCCATGTTCCCACTCCCCCACCATGAGGGGGTCCCACTACGGACACTCACGTGCCCTAGCCTGGCCTAACGAGGGGCCTCAGGATGTAACACCCCATCCCCTTCCCAACACCATCAGAAGCCCCACAGGCCAACACCCACCACTCTCTGCCATGAGCAGCCCCTTCTTTTACTAGTGTTCCGACAGTACTCGGTCTATCACCTTAGCAAGCTCGGGACAATCTAGTGCAGCCTCCCTGACCCTGCTCTGGGCGTTAGCGGGGGTCTCTAATACACGGATTCAGAGCTTTCTCCCCCTCCCTAAGCATGCAGGAGGCAGGTGTTAGTCCCACAAAACCATCCCTCCATGCAAGCACTCCCTCGTTAAATAGACGTTAATGAACGCCAACTCTTGCCACTCTATCCCACGGCTCACAGTGTTGGCTTTGTCTGGAAGCCCCAGCTGCTGGAATCAGGAGACTGAGTGCAAATCTCAGCTTTCATTTAAAAAAAATAGCAAGTGGTTGCATAGAAAAGCTGGAAAACGTGACTCATGTGCCCCCTCAAGGCTCAGAAACTGGAAAGCCCTTAAAAAGAACCCAATTTTTTTAATAACATAAGAACAGCCATACTGGGTCAGACCAATAGTCCATCTAGCCCAGTATCCTGTCTTCCGCCAGTGATCAGTGCCAGCTGCCTCAGATGGAATGAACAGAACAGGGCAATTATCGAGTGATCCATCCCATTGTCCAGTCCGAGCTTCTAGCAGTCAGAGGTTTAGGGACACCCAGAGCATGGTATTGCATCCCTAAGTCATAGTGGCTAATAGCCATTGATGGACCTATCCCCCATGAACTTATCTAATTCTTTTTTTGAACCCAGTTATACTTTTGGCCTTCCCAACATCCTCTGCAGCAGTGGATTAATGCACAGGTCCATGGAGCCTCCGGCTCTGGCTGCGGGCCCCAGACTCCAGCCATGAGGCTTCAGGCTCGGACCCTGGGATCCCGACCGCAGGCTTTGGGATCCGGCCACATAGCAGCAAGCTCTGGCCCTGAGCTTAAATCTCCCCCTCCTCCCCCCGCCACCGCCCCTGGCCCCCGCTGCCTCCTCTGGCCCCAGGCTTTGGCTGTGCAGTGGTGGGCTCTGTTCCTACAGGGGCCTAGGCTCCAGCCGCAGGCTCATCATCCTTCTCCCATCGCCCCTTGTCCCCGCTGCCATCTCCAGCCACCAGCCATGCAGCGGTGGGCTCTGGCCCCGGGCCCACTACCCCTGAGCCCCATTGCCTTCTCCAGCTCCGACCCCCAGCCATGCGGCAGTGGGTGCTGGCCGTGGGTTCAACCCTCCCCCCCATTGCCCCTGGCCCCCACTGCCGCCCCCATCCCCTCCCCCTTCTCCCTTCCCCCCGGCCCCCACTGCCTCCTCCAGCACCAGGCTTAAGCCGCATGCTCCGTCCCCCACTGCAGGACTTTGGGCTTGGGCCCCATGATCTGGCCATGGGGCTTCATGCTCTCTGGCTCCCGCCCCGAGCTCTGGCCCCCGGCCATGCAGCGGTGGGTGCTGGCCCTGGGCTCACACCCCCAATCAACCCTGGCCCCCACGGCCGCCCCATCTCCTCCCGCTCCTCCCCATGGCCTCTGGCCCCTATCCATTCCCCGCATCACCCCTGGCTCCTGCTGCCTCCCTGCCCACCTCCCCCTCCAGGGCTTAATTTGTCCCCGGGGTTGCTGGGGCTGAGTAAGTCTGCTGTGAAAAGTGATATTTGTATGTTTGTTAATGTCACTTTTCACAACAGACTTAGTAGCTAGCTGGGAGGCTGTGAAGAGTGATATTAACCTACAAGTATCACTTTTCACAGCAGCTGACTTACCAGGTAGCAAGTCTTTAAAAAACAAAACAACAACAACCAAAAAAGCAAAAGAAATAACAACAAAAAAGACAAGAACGTGCAAAGCACCTTAATTGTGTTTCTATTCTGTTTAGGTACAGTGAAGAATAGAGACAACTGTACATTTTTATTACTGAGTCTGCAAAAAGAAAAACCCTACATAAATAAATGACAATGATTTGGACATGGATATGTGTATATTTATTTTTCCTAAAGTTAATTAAGTATTTTAGGGACAAGTGTCAGAGCGGCCACCAGCAAGAGTCACAGCCGCTGGTGAGGGTCTCTCCCTGCATAATGGTCAGGTTTAAGAAAATTGTGGGAGATGCAAGAACCACTTGTTGACCTCTGAACGACTGATTCTTGTAATACCAGTGTTGTCCAGATTAGCAGTGAACATCTTTGGGTTATGGTATGGATAATATCTAGCCATATTAATTGTCTATGTGGAAACATTGAGCAGTTAATTTAGGTATAATGAACTGGGATATGATTTGCTTCATTATTGCAGTGTGTAAACAGTGAATGGAGTCTTTGTATTAATGCGTTCTGATATATTCATATTTTTAATAGGGGCCCAAATGTTCTTTTTGTCCAGGGCCCCAATAAATTTTAATCTGTCTCTGATCCGTGGACAATGAGTTCCACAGGTAAAATATCTCATGATTTTTAAGCCAATCTCATGATTTCTTTGGGGCCTGACTCTTGATTTTTGAACTAGCACAGTTTTAAACAGTCTGACTCAAATCCCCTCCTTCTTCAGTTGCTGAGACTTCAGTCTCTTAGTTACAATGTCACAATTTCTAGACCTGTTCAGAAAATTGCTGTCAAAATAATGTTAATGTTGCCTCTCAAAGCAGTAACAGGTCTATGTGAAACAATTTCCTGTTTGGAGCAGAAATTGGTGACATTGCAGTAAGCAAATACATCCTTCTATTTGTTTATTTTCAAGATATACACAGGTCCGGTTTTTTGAAACAGGAGTGGTAACAAATTCCATTCAGGAACAGACACCACTACTCTGTCCCAAAGAAGCAGCTTTCTTCCTCTGCCTCGCTCCACAGACCCATAAAAACTCATAGCCAAAATCGACTGCAGTTGAACACACAGGCTTTCTGCAACAACTGATAGTTCAACATATAGTTTAAAACCCATATGATTTCAACACATGGCCCTTGCTCTAGCCCCACCTCTAAGACTACAAAGTCTGAAAGCCATGCATCTGGGTATCAATCTTCCTTTTGCTTAGCTGCTTTCCAACACAAAAACAATGTAACTAAGGTTTCCCTGCATGATTAGGAGAATCCATAATTAGTCTCTAAATTCAATAATCCATCAATGACGGCCGATGACAATCTATTACCCTTTTATGAAAAATGGGAACATTTCTCCCATTTTCTCCCCAGCTGTAATAATGTATCTACTACTCCAGTCCCCATCCTGTCCTTCAGGGTACACATGACCTGAAATAATAATGTAATTAACAAAACAAAACCTTTCAGTCATTATACGCATCATAATAATATTAAAAGACTCAAATCAAATTTTCCCCATTGCAGGTCATGGTTAACTACCGTTCTGACATCGCAGGGACAGAGTGGAAAAATTTAAAATATTTTGCTACAGAATGGAAACTGTCCCTGGCTGGCATTCATTATGACCTTACAGCAAGGTACTTTGCATTATGTTTACATCAGCTCTTACAAGCTATGCAGGGTCAGGCTACCACTGAAAGGAACATGTGGGTACTGCAGGAAGTGATTTTGGCTGTGCAGCAGGATGACAATCTTCCTTCTGAGTCAATAATGAATGCATATTCTGCAGCCTGGTGATGAGCCCTCTCGGCTGCTGGAGCTATCTTCTTTCATATGGCATGGAAAAGCAAGTCCCAGTGCTCATTATTACACAACCCGTGACATGTTTGCCAAGAGCAGGGCTTTAGCCTCAGTGTAGGGCATGATGTTAAACTGCATCCTCCACTGCCTTGTGGATACTTCCTGGTTGAAGAAAGGCTAAGGGGTCTCACCCCAACAGAAAAGGCACTCACGCTAAAGTGAAAGGCAGATGGCTGCTCTGACTAGGTTGCTCTCTGGCAGAAGCTACAACTTTTGTGTCACTGAACGTCCAGCCTCACTCTGGCCTTTGGATTCTGGCTCGGTGGTCATGGGCGGCGGATAGCATAGGCAGGGGAAGGCTGTGCCTCCTCAAACAGTCCCACGCTCCGCCCCAAGGCCCCCTCCTGCTTGTCGCTAGTTGGCCCCAGCCCAGGCAGGCTGCTCCTCTTCTGGGAAGCCTGCTGAGGCTGGGGCTAGGGCGGCTGGGATTTGGGTGGCTGGGGGGGCCGCGTGCTGCCCACCCAGTGCTCCAGGGCTGGGAAGGGGGGCACGCACCGCCCACTCGGTGCTCTGGGGCTGGTGGAGCCACACGCCACCCACTGGGCGCTCTGGGGCTGGAGGTGCTTGGGTGGCCTGGGGCTGGGCAGGGCTGGCGGCCATGGGGGGCGCTCTAGGCTTCCCTGAGGGAAGGGGGGCAGGGCCTCAGGTGGAAGGGGTGGGCCAGGCCAGGAGCTAGCCTCCCCGATACTGTGGTTCACCCACCACCATGTCATTGGTCTAAAGGGGGGATGACAAGTCTTTGGCAGCCTCCAGTCCTCCATAAATTTGCCTAGGCATATGCGCTGAAGGTCTTGGCAAGATGGTCACAGGAATCTGAGAGAGAGGCATGGGGGTCCTGGGGCAGCTTCCAAGAATCCCATGCAGCCCTGTTTCTGGATGGCCTGCTTGCCTCATGTGAGAGTGAGCCTAGAAAAGGTGGGTCAAACAAGTCCTGCCTCATGGTTTACATCCTGGCTCAACTGTATTTATAAACAGAATTGCTTGCTGGAATATTCGAACTTTAACCCCTGCATACGACTTTGACCTGAATTCGGATTGGAAGAAAATGGCAATGTTGAGTAACAAACCTGCATCTTTCAAAACTAATAGTGCAGCTCTTTTGGAAACTCGCTTCTCAGATACAGGCTTCATAAGGGAGAAGGACTACACCATTTACTGGCCTGGGAAACCTGAGGGAGTAAGGAGAGAGTATGGTGTAGATTTTGCTATCAGAAAAGAACGTATGTCATCGTGTGATGTTCCAATTGCAGTGTCCTTACATATCATGACACTTCGAGTTAGTTTAGAGAAGGGATTCATCAACCTCGTCAGTGTCTATGCTCCAACTCTGCAGGCTAGTGATGAGGAGAAGGATAGTTTTTACCAACAGCTAGAAGAATTGATCAGCAGGATTCCAGGGAAGGAACCCATCTTAGGACTTGGAGACTTCAATGCAAGAGTTGGGTCCAGTGCGGACATCTGGCCTGGGATTCTGGGTAGGCCTGGCATTGGATGTAGGAATGACAATGGTCAGAGAGTTCTCGAGCTCTGTGCCAATCAAGGCTTATCAGTGACCACCTTCTTTGCTGGTAACATCAGAAGAACATCATCGTGGAGACACTTGAGGTTCAAGCACTGGCACCAGCTGGACTTGGTACTGACGAAATGTACATATTTAAAAGATATCTTACATACACGATCCTGCCAAAGCACAGACTGTGATACAGTCCACTCTCTTGTCTGCTGCAAAATGAAATTTCAAGCTAAGAAGATCCACCATAATAAAACTGTCATACAACCTCGTATTGACTTGTGCCGAATCAATTATCCTCTCAAGAAACAGCTTTTTAATGATGAAGTAGCAAAAACATCCAGAATGAATGAAACTGCTTCAGATGCAGGGACGTCCTGAAGACAAGTATGTACAGTGTGGCAATCAAGAGTTTTGGAAAGAATACCAAGAAAAATGTTGAATGGTTCATAGACCATTTGGAGATACTGCTGCCACGCAGTGAGAGGAAAAGCTCTGCCTTGATCACCTACAAATCTACTCCTACTACTGATTCACTCAACAACCTAAGAGAATCTCATAAGGTTGTTCAAATAACTTCCAGGAGGTGTGCTCAAGAATTTTGGCTGGGTCTCTGCAACAGCATCCAATGGGCAGCTGATGCAGGTGCCCTCATACAACCTACTGTCATTAGAAAGGCCATTGGGCCAATAAAGAACAAGACATCTCCATTGAAAGATGTGGATGACAATTTTATAACTTGTAAAGGGAAGCAAATGGAGAGGTGGATTGAGCACTATGGAATGATATACTCAAGAGAGTCTGTAGTAGACCAGCATGTGTTAGATGAATTGCCTGGGTTTGAAGTTATACTTTGCTGGATGCCAAACCTACACTAGAGGAACCTGAACAAAGCATCAAAAAGATTCTTCAGGACAACAACAAAGCTTCAGACTCTGGTTATCTACCTGCTGAAAGCTACAAATGTGCAAAGATTTGCTGCAAAGATTGCACGAGGTATTGCTACTCTGTTGGAAGGAAGAAACTGTTCTGCAAGCTTTTAAAGATGTTCCTTTCATCCAACTTTATAAAAACCAAGGAGACAGAAGTGTTTTTAATAAATACAGAGGTATATCTCTTCTTAACATCGTGGGGAAAATCTTAAGCTGTATTCTTTTACCTAGACTTCAAACTTTAGCTGAGAGAATCAATCCTGAGAGCCAGTGTGGCTTCCACTCGGGAAAGTCCACCATAGACATGGTCTTCTCTGTAAGACAACTGCAGGAAATATGCAGAGATACGTGTATTCCATTGCACCTGGCTTTTATAGATTTAACAAAAGTCTTTGACAGGCCTAGTCAGTCAGGGCTTTATATTGTTCTGAAGAAGCTTGGTTGTCCACCTATATTGCTAAACCTTGTGAAATCCTTACATAATGGCATGAAGGCAATTGTAATGTATGAAAACTGAGAGTCTGACTCATTTAATATCAACAATGAAGTGAATTAGGGTTGCGTACTGGCTTCTACATTTTAAAATATTTACTTCTCATTACTGCTTCAACATACGTTCCATGATGTTCAAGAGGATGTCTATCTTAGCACTAGACATGATGGAGGTTTGTTTAACATTACGAGGTTCAGAGCTAAGATGAAGGTGATTGAGATCATCATAAAAGACCTATTGTATGCAGCCTTTGTGGCTCATAGTGTTGATGTCCTACAACATCTTATTACCAAATTTTCTGATTCACACAAAATCTTTGGGCTAGAAATAAACTTGAAGAAGACTTATCATGCACCAAGGTTCTTGAGAACCAGTTCCACATATCACCGTAGATCAGTGGTGAGCAACCTGTGGCCCGTCAGGACAAGCTGCTGGTGGGCCACCAGATCATTTGTTGACATTTCCATGGCCACTTCCTGCAGCTCCCATTGGCCGAGAACGGCGAACCGCAGCCACTGGAAGCTGATGGCGGCCGTTCACATGTAAACAAATGGTCTGGCGGCCCACCAGTGGCTTGACCTGACAGGCCACAGGTTGCCCACGACTGCCTTAGATGGTATTCATCTAGATGTTGTTGACCAATTTTGTTACGTTGGCTCTACTGTTACCAGCAATGTAGATCTTGATGCTGAGTTTACTAGTAGCAAAGCAGCCAGGAACTATGGTCTTTTGCAAGACAGAGCCGGGAACAATAACAAATTCTCAACTAAAGTGAAAATCCATATTTATGAGATGTGCTTTATCCACTCTTCTAAATGGCTGAGAAACATGGATGATGACTTACACCAAACATACCAAACGACTAAACAGTTTTCGTATCATTGGCTTGCAGGAGCTCAAAGAGTGTGCTGTACTCTGAAGCTCAGAAAGAGAGGCATACCGCTGCACAGATTTCAGGAAGTTTGTGAAGATGATTTAGTATCCTTTTGAATTCTGAGGATGATTGGGAAAGTGCAGAATGCCACCCTGGTTGACAGAATCAATCTGTAGATGGAGTGAGGCATTGCCAGGCAGACTGGATCAAGCTTTGTGATGATTGGAGTCAGAGGAGGAAAGAATCTGCTGCTCAGATTCAGAGCACTGCTAGTGCATGGGTGTGCCCTACCTTTTTGATGGGACTGTCGCTTGCACGTCGGACTCAGCAGCCATCAAAGAACTCATCGGCATATACACCATGCTCTGTAAAGACCAACAGTGCCATTGACAGCCACATTATAACATGGGCAGTTACAACGAGATTCCCCCTTCAAGTTCAACTGAATTCTTTACTTCTAGACCAACTGCTATGTTAAACTGTACTCTGTGCTGGCTCTTAAATTGTCCAAAGTGGGGAAAGATCCCAGAATGTCATTTTAACCTATAAACATGTTATGTAAAACTGTTGTTAAAAAGCACAGAATGGGGGTCAAAGAAATGGTGTAAACCATGGACCTGGTATGCATTTACTTACCTTTACGCCCAAGGTACCTCATCCAAAGCCCACTGGAGTCTTTTAATTTACTTCTGGGCTTTCATCAGGCCCATGACAGCCCTATTGAATTCAGTGGGACTACTCAAGTGTGTAAAATTAAGTCCCTGCAGAAATTTTTGCAGGAACAAAGCCATGAACTACTCATGTGTGTAAAGTTAAGCACATGTGTTAGTGTATCCTGAATCAGGCCACAAATTTGTTTTGACAAAGTAATTGCTAATTAGGATTTTTCAGGGCTCCTGTTAAGGTATCACAGATATAGCAGTAAACCAAATAAAAGTAGTGCTCATACAGCAACTACTGGAAATTTGGTTTCAAGGGGCAATTTTAATGGAATGAGATTGCCACCCCGTTTGAACATTTCTGCTCAGTGGAGAATTGGGCAACTTAGTGTGTCAGAAAGGATGGCAGGGGGCTTTGAGCAGCAGTATTATTTCTATGTCCCCTTTATTCTTACAACCATCTTCTCTTGAGTGCGAAGGATTTACCATCATGCTCTTTGCCCTTCTTTTTCCTGCTCTTGGAAAACAGTCCATTGGACAAAAGGAGGAGCGAATCAGATGACAACATTGCTATAGCTGTGTCCTGAGCCACCTAAGGCTTCTGCTGTCCTCCCTTTCTGTGTGAGTTTCCTCCCTGATACTAATCTTTAACCTCTTTCCTCTCTCCCATTTTTACCTTCTGTCTAACAACCATCTGCCTTAACCAGCCAGAACAAATCTAACCTTGCAACACTTTGCAACTAGTTTGGCAAGATACAAGCAATTCTTGCTTGCCAGGAGTGGCTAATTGGGTCACATGTTGTGCCGTACGGTCTTCCAGGAATAGATCCTCAGCTGATGTAAACTGAAGTCAATGGAGCTGTGACAATCTACCTATCCAGTGTCTAAATGGCAAGCATCAGCCACAGAAGCTACATTTTCCTCACTTTTGCCATTCTTTTCTTTCTCCCTGTTGGTGTGCATTTGTCTTCTCTCTTAATGGGGTAAAACAAGGGTAGGCAATCTATGGCACGCGTGCCAAAGACGGCACGCAAGCTGATTTTCAGTGGCACTCACACTGCCCGGGTCCTGGCCACCGGTCTGCGGGGCTCTGCATTTTAATTTAATTTTCAATGAAGCTTCTTAAACATTTTAAAAACCTTACTTACTTTACATACAATAGTTTAGTTATATAGTATAGATTTATAGAAAGAGACCTTATAAAAATGTTAAAATGTATTACTGGCATGCGAAACCTTAAATTAGAGTGAATAAATGAAGACTCGGCACACCACTTCTGAAAGGTTGCCGACCCCTGGGGTAAAATATAAAGTTTTAAGAACAAGGTCTACAAATAACTTTTCCTATCCCTCCCCCCACAAAACAAAAACAACCCCGCCTCCAAGAATACAGTATTTTTTAAATTTTCTTCCCACTCCCAAGCACCCTTCTGCCCCATCTCCTCCAACCTATCCCTGCCATGTCTCGCCCCTCTCCCCAAACACCTTGTGCCAGTTCCATTCTCCTTGCCTACCCAGCCCTAGTCTCCACTCCTTGGGCTTCTCATCCCAATTCCAATCTCCTCTTCTAGGCTCCCCCATCCTATCCCCATCTCCCTCCACTCCCAGTATCTTTGTTCAGCCAGCTCCAGTTCCCCCCACCACCACACACACACAGTTCACCACCTCATTGTCCCGTCTCCTTGCCCAGCCAGTACTTTTTTTTATCCTCCCAACTCCTTCTCCAATCTGTCTCTCCTCTCCCCACCAGCCTCCAATTATATCCCCTGCCTGTTTCCCCATCACCACTGGCTCCCAGTCCTAGCTTCCTTCTTCAGGCGCCTCAGCAATCTCAGTCTCTCCTCCCACACTCTCCCTTTGGCTTTTTGTCCCAGTGTTTTTGTCCAGCCTGTCCCAGTACTCCCACCCTACACTGCAGCTCCTTTTCTGATCCACCTCCTCTCCTTCCCCTCCCCCATTTCCTCCTTGCTGTTCCCAATCCTAGTTTTCTTGTCTAGCCTCACTCCCTAGCTCCTTGTCCCATCTCAGTGTCTTCCCCCTTTTCCCACACCGACCCCCAGTCCCAGTCTCCTGGCACAACCAGTCCCAGGCTCCACTCCTCCCCCAGCTCCCAGTTTCCACACCCAAAGAGTCCCAGTCTCCCCTCAATTGCTATTCCCAGTTTCTTTCTCCGGTCTCAGTCTCAGACTCCTTCTTGTCCCAATGTAACCTTCCCCCGCCCCTCCGCAGTCTGGCTCTTGTCCCCTGGCTCATCTTGTCCTCCCCCATGCTGCCTGCAGGGTGCCAGCAAGGGTGGTTATTGAAACCACAGGAAAGATAGATCCTTGCTTTCAGTTCCAGGGCCTGGCCCCACCCTGGTGCAGAGCAGTAGGTACAAGGAAAGTTCAGCTTCACCTTTGTAGCCCTGACCGTGCTCAATAATGCCATTGGGAAGGCACATGCAGAGTTTGGTCAGCACTAAGTGGTGTGAAGAGTGGAGTGTGCTCAATTTCGATGGAATCTTCAGAGACTGAGATTGCAGAGCCATTAGCCATTATTTTTGAAAACTCATGGCGATCGGGGGAGGTCCCAGATGACTGGAAAAAGGCTAATGTAGTGCCCATCTTTAAAAAAGGGAAGAAGGAGGATCCGGGGAACTACAGGCCAGTCAGCCTCACCTCAGTCCCTGGAAAAATCATGGAGCAGGTCCTCAAGGAATCAATTATGAAACATTTAGAGGAGAGGAAAGTGATCAGGAACAGTCAGCATGGATTCACGAAGGGGAAGTCGTGCCTGACTAACCTAATTGCCTTCTATGATGAGATAACTGGCTCTGTGGATGAGGGGAAAGCAGTGGATGTGTTATTTCTTGACTTTAGCAAAGCTTTTGATACGGTTTCCCACAGTATTCTAGCCACCAAGTTAAAGAAGTATGGGCTGGATGAATGGACTGTAAGGTGGATAGAAAGCTGGCTAGATCGTCGGGCTCAACGGGTAGTGATCAATGGCTCCATGTCTAGTTGGCAGCCGGTTTCAAGTGGAGTGCCCCAAGGGTCGGTCCTGGGGCCGGTTTTGTTTAATATCTTTATTAATGATCTGGAGGATGGTGTGGACTGCACTCTCAGCAAGTTTGCAGATGACACTAAACTAGGAGGCGTGGTAGATACACTAGAGGGTAGGGATCGGATACAGAGGGACCTAGACAAATTAGAGGATTGGGCAGAAAAAAACCTGATGAGGTTCAACAAGGACAAGTGCAGAGTCCTGCACTTAGGACGGAAGAATCCCATGCACTGCTACAGACTAGGGACCGAATGGCTAGGTAGCAGTTCTGCTGAAAAGGACCTAGGGGTCACAGTGGACGAGAAGCTGGATATGAGTCAACAGTGTGCTCTTGTTGCCAAGAAGGCTAATGGCATTTTGGGCTGTATAAGTAGGGGCATTGCCAGCAGATCGAGGAACGTGATCGTTCCCCTTTATTCGACATTGGTGAGGCCTCATCTGGAATACTGTGTCCAGTTTTGGGCCCCACACTACAAGAAGGATGTGGAAAAATTGGAAAGAGTCCAGCGGAGGGCAACAAAAATGATTAGGGGTCTGGAGCACATGACTTATGAGGAGAGGCTGAGAGAACTGGGATTGTTTAGTCTCCAGAAGAGAAGAATGAGGGGGGATTTGATAGCAGCCTTCAACTACCTGAAGGGGGGTTCCAAAGAGGATGGAGCTCGGCTGTTCTCAGTGGTGGCAGATGACAGAACAAGGAGCAATGGTCTCAAGTTGCAGTGGGGGAGGTCCAGGTTGGATATCAGGAAAAACTATTTCACTAGGAGGGTGGTGAAACACTGGAATGCGTTACCTAGGGAGGTGGTGGAGTCTCCTTCCTTGGAGGTTTTTAAGGCCCGGCTTGACAAAGCCCTGGCTGGGATGATTTAGCTGGGAATTGGTCCTGCTTTGAGCAGGGGGTTGGACTAGATGACCTCTTGAGGTCCCTTCCAACTCTGATATTCTATGATTCTATGATTCTATGACTGTAGTGGCTAAACTCTAAAAAGTCTTCACCAAGCATGTGCAAACAGAGATTTTTCAAAGACATAACTTGTAGAATTTGACTAGATTTCACTAGAACAGCA
Source organism: Trachemys scripta elegans (assembly GCF_013100865.1). NCBI lineage: Eukaryota > Metazoa > Chordata > Testudines > Emydidae > Trachemys > Trachemys scripta. The sequence goes on from NC_048304.1 coordinate 117,714,515, forward strand.
AAAAGCACATTCCTGACAAAAACACCACCCCCTGCTAACTTTCAAGCTCCCAATCCACGATATAGAGGTGCTAGAACTTCTTCAAAAAAAAAAAAAAAAAAAAAAAAGATCATCAGCATTTTTTAACATAGGCAAATATATATATATATATATATATATATATATATATTTCCCTCACCTGATTCTCAAAAATGGCCAAATTCTTTCCAAACAAATTCAGCCTGAAACAGACACCTGATACGAAAAATTTCAGCCCCAGTGGTTAAAGTTTGGCAAAGTGAGAAGCGACTGAAAACAGGACCTTATAATGGAAAGTGTCAGGCAACCTTAAAAATAGGCATCGCTACGAGTCCTGCTTGTAATATATAATAATTCATTTCCTAAACAGTTAATAGAAATATTTCAATATCTTCTCACATGTGTGAAAGGTGCTAGTGTCGCTCGGTGTTGGCTACCATTTTACTCATGCTTCCAATCAGTCTAGTCTGATGATGTGTGGTCTGAGACACAAGCAGGGCTGATCAGTATTTGAATGTAGGAGGAGACCTTACCACCTTGAAATCACTGCTTTTTTTTAAATTATTTTTTATTAAGGTAAAATGTTTAATATTACAAAGGTGCTAAAGTTACTATTACATTAACCAAAATAAAATTCTAATCAAAAATAGTTGAACGTCCCTTACAATTTTCAGGATGACATTTCTAAATGGTCTGGGCCACTGAGCTGAACTTCTGGGAGAATGGAATCCAAGTGCTGTTTGCATCTGCTGATCATTTTCTCAGGAAGGTGAAAGGGGAATGCAGGCACAAAAAGTAATGCCTATTGAAAGGGGCATATACGGAAAGGGCATGACCAGGAAAATGCACCTACCATGGAATTTCCAGGATACTGCAGCTGGGTGAAGGATCTACTGGGTGAAAATATTTTGTACCACAAACTGTAATTTCAAGTGCCTGCTACAAGGAAGAGCCCCACATCAGCTGCCCTCCATGGAGTCCTGGCATTTATTATTATTATTTATATTATGGTAGCACATAGGAGCCCTGACTGACAATCAGGGCCCCATTATGCCAGGCAACGTAGAGCTCAAGAAACCCAAAAAATCAGCCCCTGCACCAAAGAGCTCACTATCTACCTGTCAGCCAGGCTGCAATGGGATGAGGCATACTGGAAGGATGAGATAGCCATAAAACTAATAGAGTTTAGCAGACACCTCAGTGCCCCCCTTGCAACTTCCAGACTGAAGTGGTGAATCATGGCAGAGGCAGGTTTAGAGGCATTTTACACAGAGCAGCCATCAGAAAACAGAATCTCACTTTGGGGCGGGTTTGCTCAGCAGTGCGCACACTTAGGCCACTATCAGGCACAAAGGGCAAGGAACAGGAGGGGAGAAAAAGCAGGTAGCTCGAAGGCTCTGTTGACATCTCAGAGTCTGGCCATACCTCCAGAACTGGATTTACAGGCCTCCTTGATTTTCCTCAGGCACAAATGTTTCAGAGACACAAGTGCTTCAGGTAACAGCTGTGGACGCTGTTATGAATCCAACTAGAAATATAAAACAAAAAACTATGTCAGTAAATAACCATATTCAAAAGAATCGAAGCTATGGTGCAGCCACGGTAGGCCTCAAATATGTTAAAAAGCAACAACACAGGCACAGTGAACAAAAATAATCTTCTGTTCTCCCTCTCCCAACACTTCGCTGGTGGCACTGAAAATACCTCAGCTACAGCTCTCTGCAGCTGGCCACTGTGATATTGATGTAGAGCAGCAAACTGAGAGTCACTAGCTTCAGCATTTCCCTCTTAAGTCTATAGTGATGTTCCCCCCACTGCATCCTCTTCAGGGCAAACTGAGGCACTGGTTGACTTAAGGTGTATGTGGGAGGATGGGGAATGGGGATAAGTGCTTCCTCAGACATGACCCATTAGCCCAGGATCCTGTCTTCCAAGCATGGCCACAGCCAGTTGCTTCAGAAGGAATGAACAGAACAGGTCAATTACTAAGTGATCCATCCTATCGTCCAGTCCCAACTTCTGGCAGTCAGAGGTTTAGGGACACCCAGAGCATGGGGTTGCATCCCTGACCATCTTGGCTAATAGCCATAGATGGACCTACCCTCCATGAACTTATCACATTATTTTTTGAATCCAGTTATGGTTTTGCTTTCACAACATCCCCTGGCAAGGAATTCCACAGGTTGACTGTCCATTGTGTGAAGAAGTACTTCCTTTGTTTTAAACCTGCTGCCTATTAACTTCATTGGGTGGTTCTTGTGTTATGTGAAGGGGTAAATAGCACTTCCTTTTTCACTTTCTCCACATTTTATAGACTTCTATCATATTCCCCTTAGTTGGCTCTTTTCCAAGCTGAACAGTCTCAGTCTTTTTAATCTCTCCTCATATGGAAGCAGTTCCATACCCCTAATCATTTTTATTACTTATTACTTTACTTTTTTGCTCTTTTCTGTATTTTTTCCAATTCTTTTTTGAAATGGGGTAACCGGAACAATACATAGCATTTAAGGTATTGGCTACCATGGATTCATATTGTGACAATGATATTTCCTGTCTCATTATCTATTCTTTTCCTAATGGTTCTTACCATTGTTAGCTTTTTTGACTGCTGTTGCCCATTGAGTGGATTTTTTTCAGAGAACTATCCACGACTCCAAGATACCTTTATTGAGTAGTAACAGCTAATTTAGACTCCATCATTTTATATGTATAGCTGGGATTATGTTTTCCATTGTGCATTACTTTGCATTCATCAACATTGAATTTCATTTTCTATTTTGTTGCTCCATCACCCAGTTTTGTGAGATTCTTTTGTAACTCTTTGCAGTCTGCGTTGGACTTAACTATCTTGAGTAATTTAGTATTGTCCGCAAACTTTGCCACCTCATTATTTATCCCTGTTGCCAGATCATTTATGAATATGTTGAATAGGACTGGTCCCAGTACAGATCCTTGGGGGACCTCACTATTTACCTCTCGCTCCTGCGAAAAATGGCCATTGATTCCTACCCTTTGCTTCCTGTCTTTTAACCAGTTACTGATCCATGGGAGGACCTTCCTTCTTATCCCATGACTGTTTACTTTGCTTAAGAATTTTTGGTGAAAGAGCAATTCAAAGGCTTTCAGAAAGTCCAAATACACTATATCCACTGGATCACCCTTGTCCACATGTTGGTTGACATCTTCAAAGCATTCTAATAGATTGGTGATGCACAATTTCCCTACACAAGCCCTGTTGACTTTTCCCCAACAAATCATGTTCATCTACATGTCTGATAATTCTGTTCTTTACTATATTTTCAACCAATTTGCTAGTACTGAAATTAGGCTTACTGTAATTGCCAGGATCGCCTCGGGACTCTTAAAAAAAACCGGCATTATATTAGCTATCCTCCAGTCCTCAATACAGAGGTTGATTTAGCAATAGGTTACATACCAGAGGATACGTATGATCTGTAATTTCATATTTGAGTTCCTTCAGAACTCTTGGTTGAATACTATCTGGTCCTGGTAACATATTACTCTTTAATTTAGTGATTTGTTCCAAAACCTCCTCTACTGACACCTCAATCTGGGACAGTTCCTCAGATTTGTCACCTAAAATGAAAGGTTCAAGTATGTGAATCTCCCTCACATTCTCTGCAGTGAAGACTGAGGCAAATAATTCATTTAGCTTCTCCGCAATGGCCTTGTCTTCCTTGAGTGTTCTTTTAGCACGTTGATTGTCCAGTGGTCCCACTGATTCTTTGGCAGTCTTCCTGCTTCTGATGTCCTTAAAAAAATGCTGTTACTTTTTGTGTCTTTTGCTAGCTGCTCTTCGAATTCTGTTTTGGCCTGTCTAATTATACTTTTACACTTGACTTACCAGAGTTTATATTCCTTTATGAGTCTATTTTCCTCAATAACATATAAACCTGTCTAAAGTATGTTCAGCAAAAGATGTATTGTCGGTAAGGCAAAGTAATCGCTTGCTCATTTACATTATTTGTAAGGTTGACTTGGAAATATAAACTGTTTGAACTTGTTGACTCTCAATTTGCATGATAGAAGTTTAACTTGCTTGATAGCCTATTGGATTTGCAATTTTCCTTTCCTCTAAATCAAAAGTGGACTGAGAGTGTATTATGGAGCCAAAAAAACTTAGGAGGACACAGATGCTGATTTGATCTTTTTCATGACTTTAGAGTTCTAGGTGCCTGAAACAAGACTAGATAATTATGCTTGATGCAGGATTAGAAACGGAGAATTTGCTTCAAGCTGTTCAAAGCTAGACCCGATCTTTCAGTTTAGTTGCATCTTGAAACCAGATTAATTGTATGACTAGGAGTGCCAATTACTGTACATATTATTGCCCTATACATCTAATTTGTTTAGACCAATGCATGAAATGCTCAGTACAGTTAGTGCATTATTTACAAAAGAAAGATGTTATTCCCTGAAAGGGAGACTGCACCATAAGATATAATCTAATCACTACTCTTGTTACAAAGAAGAGTAAATCACTCTAAAAACACCTTTATATTTTAGACATATCTATTATAACATATAGAAAATAATTAATTAAAAGAACAAGCTGCCATCTTGAATCTGGATGACACTGGAAAATGATGCGTGAGACACAGGAAATTCTGCTCACCATCTGAATGCACGGGAGAGAAACAGGCAAATTTCTGGGCTAAATGTTCCCAAGTGCCAGACTGTACGTGTCTGCAAGGTGCAGCGAAGGCAAGGAATGCAGGGAAACAGAGAAGGGCTATCACCTGTCAGAAGAAAAAGTGTAGGAGCAAAAGTATTGAAAATCAGAAGTTGTGGGAGCCAGAATGTGTGATGTACGTGCTGGGGTGGGTGTGAAAGGAATGGTGCAGCTGCTGGCATCAGTCCACTTTCACTATACAAATTAGGTATTGATGTCCATTTCTATTGTCTTAAGAGCATCTTGTTTGTTCAATGTGCCTCCGTCTCTCTCAGATGCAAAACACAGTATCGCACATATGTCAAAGATTATGTAATTCCTCTGCTAAATTCTACGGCAAGTCATGCTTAATGATGGTTGGGTTCCCAAAGGAAGTGGACTGGACTGCAATTACTGGTATGTGCCAAGTTGCATTATGTCAACACTCTTGCTTTACGGTAATCAAGCTCTTTCATTTCTACACTACAATGCAATGTGCCACAACCAAACAACAGGTCAACTATGTTTCAAACCCCGTGCTTACTACATTTCACACATTACTGCCACCCTCTCCAACACTGCGTGTGCATTTTCTAGTTTGCTTTTTTCATGCACAAGGAGTATTCGTCAACTGTTACTACGGTGCCCATTTGGCTCATCCCTAATGTCTGACAGGGCTAAAACTAAGGACTCATTACCGAATTCTTCTGATGTGGCTCAGATTTGCTTCTGCTAGGTGGTGTTTTTTGTCTTTGAAGATTTATTAGCCCCACGCAAACTGCTATAGCATGACACATGGCAGTGCTGGCATAAAAGTAGCATGTTTCTCTTCATAAACCAGGTTAATAAAGGACTAAATTCTGCCCCCTGCCATTTACAGGAGTAAGTGGGGGTGGCCCTCATACTCCCACAAAGCAGGACATTGTACTGACCTTACTGATCCTCCAATCTTCAAGCAGACACAGGAGGGGTTCAGAGCAACTTCTCTGCAGTCAGAATGGAGCAAGTTAAAATTACTCAAGGCCACAGATGGAAATAGTGTCAGTGCCAGGACTAGAAATCATCACTTTCGGAAGCTCCACCATCTGAACTGTGGTATACATACAGACAGGAACTAAGCGTGTTTGGCAGTGTCAACATTTCAGGGTAGCTGCACCTCCATGGTCCACTCCAGGAATGCCCAGTCAGGACTCAGGTCTTTAGCCATCACCTGTCTCAGCAGGGACCATTCTTCCACTCCTTTCTGACTGAGGGTTTTAAGGCTTCACAGCTCCCAGCCTTACACTGCGATATCCCCCTGTGATAGGATGTGCTCCCAACCAGTCCTGAGAGAATTGAATTAGGCCAGGTGAGCCCAATCAGCCAATTAAGCTGTAGGCAGGGGAGATTTAGGCTGTGTGGAGGGCATTAATAAGAAGGAAGCTCACTTGTGAGAGAACATAAAGTCTGGAGGTTGGCAACAGTATAGGGGAGGCTACAGGGAGGAAGCTACCAGTCTGGCTCCCTGAGTTAAGGAAAAAGTAAGGAAGTGGGGGAAATTACCCCCCGAGAAAGAGTTTACCAAGCAGGACTAAGAGAGAGGGGTCTGATTATGAAGACTAGAGCAAGAGTCGGTAACCTACGGCACGCATGCCAAAGGTGGCACATGAGCCGATTTTTAGCCGGGGTCCCGGCCACCGGCCCCGCTTAGCCAGCTGCCGGTGTAGGTTTCTGGCCGCCAGCCCCTTGCCAGCCGGGTAAAGAAACAGATCTTAAAATGGTTTTTAAAAAAAACTTAGTTTGATAGCATCCTGTCTGGCAAGAAATCACTTATCAATGGTTGTGGTTGTGAAACCCTCCTTTCTGTATTGTTTTATCTTTATGCCCCCCACTTTTCTATTGTTAATCTGTCAGGTTCCCTACTTGTTTCTGTCTGCGGTATAATTAATTTTGCTAGGTGTAAGTTACTTAGGGGAGTGGGACATAATTGGTTAGAGAATTATGTTACAATATGCTAAGATTGGTTAGCTAAATTTCAGTAAAATGATTGGTTAAGGTATAGCTGAGAATTTTACTATATAAATTGGGGTCAAGCAAGAAGTAAGGGCGGGAATTGGGATCATTCTTGCTAAGGGGGGAATGGGAACAGGGACACAGGCAAGGCTCTGTGGCGTCAGAGCTGGGAAGGGAGACACGGGGTAAATGCTCTGCAGCGTCAGAGCTGGGAACGGAATACTGGGAAACAGACTCTATTGGCATATAGAGATAAGCCCGACTGGTGTGAAGGGCTTTGAATATGCTTGCTTAGAAACTAATCCCAATAAACATTGTGTTGTTTGCACTTCGGACTTCTGAGTCTTCTGCTTTCTGTGTACATGACAAGAACCAGGGGAGAGGGTGAAGGGAAAGCCTTCTAACAACCCAGAGTCAATTTAAATACAGCTTTTTATGCAAAAGCCCTTTCTTTGTCTGTTGGTCTCTGGAAAACCCAGTTTGAACCAGACCATTCATACACTTGACATAATATGGTCCCCAGAGATATCACATGAGGTTGCTATATCTGTCACAGGAAGAATGGGAGAATCTAACGGGAAAAACACTTGCACGTATAACCCCCAAACAGACCTCACTTAAGTTTCTTTTCAGAGAGAACATGACAATAGTAATTTACCCTCAAAATAGACTTTGGGGAGCAGAGGTACTTGGGAGGGGAATAATAAAAAAGGGATGTTTAGGCTGGGAAAGTGGCCTGAAAAGTGAGATCTAGCAACCTGTGCAATAGAAGGGACGTGTTCAAACTCCCATCGCCAGGAAATGTTAAAACCAGACTAGACTGAGCACTAGACAAAATCCCATAGGAATGATCCTGCACCATCAGGGACCGGATAATTTGATAGGTCTCTTCCACCTCTCCAGCTTCTTTGGAGGTATATTTCAAAGGATAATACAACTTTCTTGTTTGACTGCATTGGGAGTTTTATGATCTGTATGTTACACTGTTAATTTAATTTCTAGTACATTTTTAGGTATTGACATTACTCTGTTATGTCAATGATTGACTTATGTCTATGAAAGTTGTACTTCTGTATAGGGTCCATTGACTCATCTCTTCATTTTTACCCAGTAAGTAAAGGATGAGTCTCAGACTTTTCCCAACCAATTAAAGAAATATTCCAAGAGACACTCTAAGCAGCTGGGGGAGAGGTGGAATAATAAACAATAAAGTGATGGTGCATTTATGGGCAATTCTAGCACTCTTTTCTAGCTCTGTAAGGCTCCAGGCCAAAGCTTAAGTGATTTTAACCACACAAATGATGCACTAATCTCATAGAAACTCCTTTTTGGAGCATCTGCCGTGACAGCACCGAATGGAATTTCTATATAACAATAAGGCAGGCAGTGAGATCTCAGCATTTGCTGGACAATAGTGACTGAGACAGAATAGAAAGTGCAGCCAGTCAGACAGCTACTTCTGTGTCCCCTGTGCCATATGTTTTCAGACGTTCACACTGAACAAAGCCGGAAGGAAGAGTTTCTCTCGCTGTGGCACGGATCAGCTCATTCAGCAACAAAAGACAAGCCCTTCTACCAAGCACGGGGTTTTCCTCCAGGCTTTTATTCTGGCCTCAATGTGCACAGGTTGCAACCATCAAAAAAATCTCAAATATAATGATCAAATCAATCAGAAATAAACCCATGCCCTACCACCTCATTCACAGAGGCAGCCGCCGCACTCCGTGTCTGACCACCTTCCAGTTTTTATAGCACCTTGTATTCTTTCTGAGAGTCAAACTGGACTTTCTGCCCCCAAAGTTACCTTGTGGTCTCACCCTGTACACCTGTATGAGTAAATCTCTTGCTTTGTTCCTGGGTGAGGATGGTCTGTACCCGAGAGTGCCTGTGCAAGTTTCAAAGAAATAAAGGACAAATAAATGTATGAAAAACACAGGACCAAAGCTTACTTGTAGGGATGACACACACAATGTTTTATAAATGGCACAGAGTCATGCATCGTCACATGGTAATCATCAGTGCTTATATAAAAAACAAAGATAGAGAGTTGGGAAACAGACATATTTTAATCTGACCAGACTGTATTAGTGGCTCCTTACTGAATATGGGATGGACACTATCAATCAAGCAAAAGATATCCCTTAAAACCCAAGATAGATGGTCACCCGGAGCATTGCCAATACACGTGATATTGGCTGTTTTTAAATTTTCTTAAAACTCCAGGTTATGTGATCAAGCAAGAATCTCAGCTTTCATTTTAAAATACAGTGAAGTTTCTAGCCCTTCTGGTTGCAGGAAAAAGCTGGAAAGCATGAACTCTAATGGTTCAGAAAACAGAAGAGAAACAGAAAAAACTCAACAACTATTACATGATTTTGGGGGCCTGGCCCATGATTTTTGAACACTTGGAACTGGCAACATTGCTACTCCTGAGCCCATCCTTCACCCATGGGACACATGACCTATCCTTGGCAAAGATAGATATTTTCCATTCAAGACTTAAAATAAACGTTCGTTTTGTATTTGCAGTATTGTGGGGCTTTCAGCAAATGGCTGCAATGTTATGAAACTCACTGGATTCCAGCAATGCATGTCTATATGCTGTCTGCTGTTCTCAGACTCTCTCTGGGAAGAGGAGGAAAACAAGGTTATCATTTATATCGCTGTTGCTGGTTTTGTGGTTGTGAGGCTTTCTGCGAAGTACAAGAATAATTCATTTGTGACATAACGAGTTTGAGGATGGCATCCAGAATATATTATCCTCATGCTTGAATACTTTAAGGAACAATACTAGGTTTTATGTTAAGGTCTGTCTCATGTCCTTTGAGAAACATGTGGTTAGAGCACAGGACTTGGCGTCAGGATACTGGAGTTCTGTTCCTGCATCTGCCACAAACCTGGGGTCAGATCCTGGCCTCCATTCCAGCTACAGGACTTTGTGCCAATTTAACCAGCCAGCTGGGAACTACACTTTCATGAGGGTAATCCCAAGGTGGAATAGAGACAGCATAGTGGCTCTGCTTATCCTATTCCCAGCACAAGGGGCATTCGCAGGGAACAGAAGATATGGGCAAAGTATCTCTGCTCTCCAGCTATTTCTGGCAGCTCGATTGGCCACTTGTGCAACTGAGCGTAAGTCAGAGCAGCCTTCAGACAACCCCAGAAGCAGGGATCATAAAGCCACTTTTTCTTAGCAGAACCAAAGAATCACGTCCTTGATGTATAATTTGACAAGTCACAACTTCTGTCATTTAATCCCTGCTTTCAGAACGAGCAGGAGTAGGTCCTCCAAGCCTCATTTTCCTCGTCTCTGAAACGTGGTAAATAATACTTGCCGAGCTCAAGACTAAATCTCCTAACATTTGTTAAGCACTTTGAAATCTTCAGACAGAAGGTGCAAACTAGCAATATATTAGTTCATACCTGTACCTCTTGCTCACTTTCTAGCCTTCCAATTCCTAATGGTTTAATATAATCTTCCTCCAAGTGTCACAAGGTGTTTTAAAATTAATTCTACTGGCAACTTCTGGAACCAATCACCAGTAACCACCCATACATCACCACAACTCTAAGGCTCAGCATTTTTAGAAGAGTGCCAAGTTGGCATTTGGCTAGCTGAGAAAATGGATTTAGCACATTGCCAGATCCCAGATCTCAATCAGTAAAATACTCTCAAGTAACAAATCAAGGTGACCATTGTTTCATATCATCGAGGAAAAATACTGACAAGAAAAACATTTTGGAAAGTAACTCCCTACATGACTGAGACGAGGTTTAGTTGCTGTAAATGCCAATACTTACATAATGCTAGACTACAAACAGCCATCTGCGATGAACAAGCAGCTAGAAAGACCTAGCCCAGGAATTCAAGTTAATGCTGCCTTGTATTTAATTAAACTTCCTGTCACTTTAAGGCTCTTTTTCACTGGCACAGGAATATGCACTGCTCCAGCGCTGCAGAATTTTCATTCACAATTGGCATCTTGCAAAACCTGAGCTGTACTTTACAATTTAATATTTACATAGTATAAGAATCTGATTATAAAGATTTTCTAGTTCATTTCTAACAGCTGGGCCATTTACCAACTTAAAAAATTAGTGCCAGTTAGACTTTCAGATTGCAAATTCATAAATTACACAAATCGTGTTAAATTTCCTCTTCTAAAATAGTCCCCAAACAAGGTAAATAAGGCCCTAATCCTGTTTTCCTCAAAATCATGGGAAAACTCCCACAGACTTCAAAGGATGAAGAGGCAGGCCCTGAAGTGAATGTGACAATTTTATAGCTTCATCAATATCAAGATTATGACTTGGGGATTTTGAAATTGGAAGAAGTGGATTACAATAGAAGATGGATCCACTTTTCCTTTCCCCTGGAACAAGGCAGAAAGCATTACAGTACCTTTGGCCAGCTCCACAACAAGCAGAAAGTAAAAGGCTTGTTCTTGCCCTCTGCAAGTTGCAATACTGGCATCAAATGTGACAAACAGACAAAAACGTCAAGTAAAGTGAAAGCTGTCTTAACTGACTACCTGAGGGACCATCTGATTCCTAGTATAGGTTGCCTTAAAGGAAAAAGAAAATTGTCCTTAATCAATGCTTGCAGGTGCTTTAAATAGCTATTGAAGAGATGGTGTTGCTTACTGGAAGTGGGATTCTTAGTACATGTTTCACTGTAATCCCACAAATGCATTAGAAATAGCAGCGAAGGATCATCCAATGTGCCAACAGCACAGCATCCAAGTCAGCAGAGGGAAACATGACCAAGTGAAATCAAAACCAGAAAGACAACTTATTATGGAAAAAATTATTTCCTCATTCTCTTTTGATCACTGAACAGTGCCGTGGTTTATAATTTCCACAAATCTTTGTCCATAGCTAATATACATCACTATGAAAAATGTTACCAGAATCTGCTGTTTCTTACTACATCTATAGGGGTCACGAATACTAGCTGCAGGTTGACAAATGTTAACTGTTCCTACATGTGAGCTTTTCCCTCTACAAATTACTGAAGTAAAGGACAGGGTGTACAGGCCATATAAACAATATCATTAGCAAAATCTAAAAATACAGTTCAGCTTGGAATTGAATTAGTACTTGATTACCATCCACATGCAGAGCCAGGAAGCTGAAACTGCATCTACTGACTTTTGTGTTAGCACATTTACTTCCAACTGCTCTTCAACGAAAGTTGCTACTAAATGATAAAGAATCTTCCAAAACACAGACAGGCCCTGCATGTATTTGAGTGATGAGAGGAATGCTGGCAAATCTGGTTTTGCTGGATTTGTGCTTTTAGCATTTAGAAATACCCCAGCCTTTGATTACATTTTAAATTAAATTTTACATTAAACAGTGGCGCCACTCATACTATAAGTTCTAGGACATCAGATTAAAACTTTGATCAGAATTTGAAATCCTGGAAAAACCACTAATGGGCAATATCTTGTTGATATTTTCAAACAAGTGTAGAGTGAACTTGATGTCAGTGAAAGGTAGGGTGACCAGACATCCCGATAAAATCGGGACTGTCTCGATATTTAGGCGTTTGTCCCGCATCCCGACCAATGTTTGGTCAGGACGCAATTTGTCCCGATATTTCGTAGCACTCCGCTTTTTTTTTTTTCTCCGCCAGCGACCCCTCCCCCACCCCTGCCATGTGTCCCGATATTTTCTTCCTCTCATCTGGTCACCCTAGTGAAAGCGGCTGGTTTGATGGCCCTGGAGAAGGAAATCCTGCGCTTGCAAGGTACTGAATACCCTCACCTCATGTTGATGTCAGTCGGAGTTGCAGCTCAGCACTTCTCAGGATTGGACAGTGGTAATATAGACTTCTCCACATTGCCCTACCAAAGACCATCAGTGCTGACAGGGAGAAACCAACTGTGGGCTGTCAAGTTCAAGTTCCCTGGCTCATTCAGTTTTCTCAGGCTGGCAACGAGGGGACAACTCGGGATAAGTATGGTGGGCAACTTCTGTACTGCAGAGCCCTGTCCCTTAGGAACTGGGCAGAGGCTCACCACCTCCTTTCATGTAGATGTCATTAAGCAAGCTGCCAAGTGATAACTTCTTAGAGCCTCCAACCTAGGCTGGGCTTCAACTAGAGATCTAAAGGCAAAGGTCTTTCTATCCCCTTAAGTGTTTTTCCAGAACATTCTAGAACCATGTCAAATAGGAAAGGTTGCCATCTGGCCAGTTTTTAACCTGTTTGGGCAGATTTTGTGGTGCCTGGATGGTTCCTGATGAAAAGATTTAATATGCTAGGTTTGGTTTTCACTTGGGACCAGCATTCCTCGTAAAAAGCAAACACACGCAGCTGTGCATCAAAATCTTTAACTGCCATATGCATCGCATGGCAGGGGGCAGGGCCAATACCTGGTCCCACGCTACATGCTGGGCCTTCAGCCTGCCGAAACTACAACAGACCCCAGGGTTAGGGGGGGCGGATGGACGGCTCCGGGGTGGGATCCCTCAAGGTGGATGGGTGGTTTTTCTGTTCTCAAAAGAGAAAAAGCCTTGCAGAGTCCGGAGTAGCTGGAAGCCAGGTAGGGAGACTGAAAACCAACGCAGGTCAGGTTGCACAGCTATGGGCGTGCTCCCTCCGAACCAGGCTGCTAAACACTCCCCAGTGAGGGCCACATGCCAGTAGCCTGGGGGCAAGGCTTCATTCGCAATAAAGCTGGGCAGACTGAGGCGGTATTAATTATGGAGGTGTGGCGTGCTGGGCTTGCCTCTCACCTCCACCAGCAACCCCACAGACTGTGCCCCCGGCATACACCAGGCCCAGGGCAGCACCAGGCTTCCCCCCACGTGCTGTAGAACCACCAACGCACCACAAGTCCCAGCATGCAGTGGGACTACAATTCCCAGCATGCAGTGCCCCCCACAAGAGACCAGGCTTCTCAACGACGACAGGGCCGCATGGAACAAGACAGCGCAGGGCATGGTGGGAGCGCTAGTATCGTGGGGGCACTGCGCATGCGTTCAGACCTCCAGCACAAGGAGGGTCGATGGGCAGCGCGCTTGCGTTTGCGCGCTGCTGGGGTGGGGAGATGGCGGTGGCGGTGACGATAGGACGCTGCGCGCGCGGTACGCGTGCCGTGCTGACGCACGGATACGGGCAGGTTGAAGGTTCCCTGCGGCCTGCCCGGGCCCTAGCAACGGGGGCCGGGCCGGGCTGGGAGCATCCGCTCGACGCCGCCATGCCTGAGGGCAAGTCCCTCTTCCGGGAGGTGCTGCCCAAGCAAGGTAAGGGCCGTGCCGTCTGCGCCCGGCCCGCAGCCCCCCACCGCCTCGTCTCCCCCCCCCGGGGCGCTGGGGTCACACCGCCGGCCAGCGAGGGGTCGGGGGGGGCACGTACCCCGACTTCTCGGCGGGCTGCTCCTGGAGCACTTAGCCCCGTGTTGCCCGCGCTAGCTCGATTCAGTTAGCACGGGTGTGCCAGGCCTTCCTCTCTGGGGTGGATGGACACCCCCTCCCCCCCGTGATAAGATCTTAGGAGTAGAGACGTGGCCTTGGTTTTCTCTTAAGCACCATGCACCGAGATTTATCAATCAGTGGGTAGTCACAGCAGGGGTTCTCCAACTGGGGATCAGGGTTATTAATGGGGGGTTGCGAATTGTCAGCCTCCCCCCCCCCCCAAAAAAAAAACCCTGCTTTGCCGCCAGCATTTATAATAGTGTTACATGTTTTTTAAAAAGGGGGGTTAATTTACAAGGCGGGGTTGCTCTCAGAGGCTTGCTGTGTAAAAAGGGGTCACCCCTACAAAAGTTTGAGAACCACTGCCTCTTACAGCAACTAGAACCTCTAGCAAACCAAAAGCCAGCTACTCCCGCACCTTCCTGATGAAGGCTATGGCTACAGTGGCGCTTTACGGCGCTGCAACTTTCTCGCTCAGGGGTGTGAAAAAACACCCCCCCTGAGCACAGCAAGTTTCAGTGCTGTAAAGCACCACTGTAAACAGTCCTAGCGCTGTAAACTAATCTCCTCGCGGAGGTGGAGTACCTGCAGCGCTGGGAGAGCTCTCAAAGCCACAGCCCTAGACAAGACCAATTAAGTGTGTGGACGCATATTCTCAATTAAAGCAGGAATCCTGTTTTTACTTTGATCACTCTTCCCCTAACCAGTCAGGGCATTTGAAAGCACATACATTCGTGTTTACAAACTATTGTAAGCTCTGACAGAAAACAGTAGAAAGGAAGCTCACATTATGATTACCGTTTTACTTACCTTCCCCATATCCCACCCCCATCTTAATCATAAAATGGTTTTCACAACTTCATTCTAATTGTTAGTTCTAACAATATAGTTTGAACGTTGGGATTGCAGGGCTGCTTTCAGACAGTAAAGCACTGAATTCTAGTAGCTGTGCTGGTAAAAATGTAGGCACTGAAAGGCAGGAAAGCTGTCACGTGAGGAAATAAGGCATTATATTACATTAGCAATCTGCTTGGCTACCATTGGAAAGCTGAGACTCCTAGTCATTAACTTGATTTTTTAGGAGATAAATAGGAGGAGCAATGATAGTCTAGATGTCTGTATTTTTTGCCCAGATCTGAATATATAAAAGTCCCAACCCTCAGCCATGTGACTTTCCAGTCCCTGAACAAATATTTTTTTTCCTGTGGTTCAAAATCAGACTATAGGTCCACTTCTGAAAAACAAGCTGGTTTCTTTATCAGTTGAGGATAATGACTTATGCTTTCGCAAACCTTTTCCCCAAAAGAACAGTATATTCTTCCTGAAAACGAATGCTATCTTGTCCAAAATTAAGTATGATCTTGTATATACACACTAGGTTTTCCAATGACACTTGGTGCTCTTATTTGAGATGTATTTATACTTGGTTGTAAAATTATGCCAATTATATGAAATTTACATATTCTTATTTTTCCTTCTACGCTTCAGGGCAGTTGTCAGTGGAGGATGTGGCTACCATGGTGTTATGTAAGCCAAAACTGTTGCCTTTAAAATCTGTTACCCTAGAAAAGCTAGAAAAAATGCAGCGAGCCGCACAGGAGACAATTCGCCAGCAAGAAGTGGCACAGAGGGAGCAGCAGCAACAAAGCCAACAATAGGGTGCATGATGGTTCACCCCCTCTAAGAAATATTTCACCTAAATATTGTACCTTTAGTTTGTGTATATTAATCTAGTGATGTTTGCTGTACAGAAATGGTAAAAGTCCATACTAAACTTTCTTAGCTCCTGTCTTCTTATATTATACATATAAATGTCTGTAGATTTTGCTTAAGATGAGTCTTTTGTTAGTATGCTTACTACTATCTTCTGTGTAGTTGCGGCTTTCAGCTTATCTCAGCTTGATTTCTTTTTTAAAAAGCTCCATAATTGTGCTGGCTTGAAAGAAAGGAGGAAAAAAAAAAAAAAAAGCCCCATGAAGTCTCAACATACTTAATTTTTTTTTTTCTGTAACCTATTCACTTTAGAGTGACTCCTCACTTAATGTTGTAGTTACGTTCCTGAAAAATGCAACTTTAAGTGAAACGATGTTAAACGAATCCAATTTTCCCATAAGATTTAATGTAAATGCGGGGGGTTAGGTTCCAAGGCAATTTGTTGGGGTCAGACAAAAGGCATTATATACTGTACAGTACTGTGCTGTGGTTGGGAAGTGCCCCTGGCTTACCCCACACAGGCACAGCCCACTGCAGGCAAGGGGGCTAGGAAGCACCTTCACAGCAGCAGCTTCCCCGGAGAAGAACAGGTGCTGACTTGGCCGGGGGATGCTCCAGGCCCACCTCTTCCCACCCCCACTGCACCTCCTCTCTGGAGCAGCTGCATCCCTGCTCCTCCTTCCCTCCCCCCCCCACCAAGTCCTAAGTGCTGCCAAACAGCTGTTTTGTGGTGGGGGAAGCACTGGGAGGGAGGGGGAGGAGGTGGAGAAGAGGAGCTTGTGCAATGCTCCCTTATAAAGTCGCTGCTCTTCCACAGAATCTTAAAGCAGTGGACAGAGCAGGCAGCCAAACGACGTTATAAGGGAGCATCGCACAACTTTAAATGAGTATGTTCCCTAATTGAGCAGCGACGTAACTTTGAAACAACGTTAAGTGGGAGGATGTTAAGTGAGGAGTTACTGTACTTTATTCATTACTGGAGGCTGCAGATGTTACACTTCTGAAATGTTACAAATCTTGCCTGGCCATTCTGGTCTACTATTATGTTAGAGCACAGCTCTGCTAGAGGTTAAGCAGTGCTTACTGTCTAAAGCACTACATAAGTGCTCTACAATCCACATGCTTACTGGCATAGTCTTGATTTATTGTGCCTGATGAGTATTGGATAAGGTTGATGGTCTAGAGNCCTCATTGGGCAGGAGGGACCTTTCACAACTTTTGCCCTACAACCACAATTTTTAATTTTACTTTAGATTTGCTTCTAATTTGTCAAAGATCTTAGTCTGTCATCTTCCCCCTATTAAATTAATACTAATAAACAACTAGGGTAATGTAATCATGCTTCTTACTCAAACCTCTTTCTGAACCATGGGACTAAGGTGCTGGGTCATTTGGTCAAATGGCTAACTGACGTATAGGAAGTTCATGGGCCAATATTGTCAATTTCACAGCCATAGGATTTGAAAATTGACAAATTTCACATTTTCAGATGTTTAAATCTGAAACTTCATGGTGGTGTAAGTGTGGGGTTCCTGACCCAAAAGGGAATTTTTCAGGGGGAGGGAGGTTTACAAACTTGTTGTAGTAGGGGCATGGGATTGCCACTCATTTCTGTGCTGCCTTCAGTGCTTTACAGTGTGGGGAGGAGGGCGTGCAGAGCTGTCTGCAGCAGTGAGAGATTCCCTGCGGGCTGCTTTGGGGAAGAGCAAGTCTTGGCCTGCCCCAGCCCTGCCCAGCAGCTAGGAGCCCCTTTTGCTGGGGCACTCCCAGCAGCACAGGGAAGATTGGTGCAACTCCACAAGCCTCCTCCAGCTACAGGAACCCCTGGGGCTGCTGCCCACTCCCAGAGGGTCCTGCAGCAGGGAGAGGCATCATCTCCTCCCACCCCCTAGAGTAGCTTTAGGGCTGTGCTCTCATACAGCTACTGCATGCAGGGCCAGCCACCCCCCTCAACAATCTTTACTAGTGTTAGGGTTCATCCAAGCACTAGTGTTTTTATAGCCCAGATTGATGACTATGGTTTTGAAGAGGGTTTCCATAAAAAGTTTTATTATAATCCCTCAACAACAAATCAGAGCTGCTCAAAAGAAATGTGCTCTCAGGTAGCTCAATCACTGACAAAGCAGAAGCAAGCAGAATTAGGCACCCTCCTCTTCTCAGATGCACTTGAAGAGGAAGGGAACTGGAGCCATCTATGTATACCCCAACCCCATACAAACATTCTGTCTTGCCCAACAATTCCTCAGCCCACAGGGTCTCCTTTCCCCTCTACTGCTTCCTGATCTGGGGAAGGAACCCAGTACTCCCCCTCCAGATTCACCTGTCCACTCAGTACTGTTCCTGGAGAAAAAGGGATCCCAGCAGCACAAGAGTGTGAGGACAGGAATGGGTCAAGACCAGTGCTGAGGGGAATAGAGGGCATTTCAGGTCTCACCCCCAAATATCCAACATCCATGCCACTTATTTGTACACCCCCCTCCCCTTTAAACCAGGTCCCCCACTGACTCCATGTCGGCTCCCTGCATCCTCTCCCTAGCTCAAGCAGTGTATTCCTTGCTTGTGCCCATTCCCAAATAGAGAGATGAGATTAGAACAGTTGATACACGGCCAGGGCATAGACCAACAAACAGCCAAGGCATTCTCTGAGTGGCAAAGGAGCCAGGGGTAGAACTTGTTAGTGGAACATGAGGATGCTGAAAAGTTATTTAAAAAAAAAAAGGGGGGGGGGGAAATCAACTACCCTTACAGATACTATAAAACACACACTGTAGAACAAAGTAACACCTTCACTTTTCAGAAGCAATATTTGGCTTTAGGTCAAATGTAGCAAAGAGAAGCCACCTCAGATTTGCAAAATGTTACCATCCCTTCAGCTTCGTCTCATAAGTATTCCTTTTTGAGACGTTGCCTTTGCTTACCCCTCACTAAGCCCTCAAGACCAGTCATGTATAGCACCAGGCTGCTGCCAGTCCTTATGCAGTGCTACTGGCAGCCTACAGAACTCACTGTTGCAATGAGGCATACTACCTACTATACATGTACCTCTCCTCATATCACAGTGACCGCTTTTGCCAGCCTGCTCCACTTAATCCTGCCATCATTCAATTCAGCTGCACTTAAACAGAGTGAATGCAGATAAACACTGCAATTCAAGTCAGTGGAATGTAACACAAACCATGGCCTAGTCTCTTATTCATTCTTCATGTCAACTTATTGTGGCACCATCCTTCCTGTCCTATTCCAGGGGCTACTAGCTCCAGGGGGCAGAGTTAAGGTTGTGTTGTAAGGGAGGTGTGCACCTTTACACTGTTTCCTGATTGCCAGAGTTCTAAATATAGCTGAAATCAACATGCTGGAAGTATATAAGGCACCACTGGGCAACCATATTCTAGATTAACAGATTTGGTGGTGGGGGAGCCATGTTGGTCCCAGGGTATTAGCAAGGCAAGGTGGGTGAGGCAATATAGTTTATTAAACTAACTTCTGTTGGTCAGAGAGAAGCTTTCAAGCTACACAGAGCTCTTCCTCAGGTCTGGAAAGGTACTCAGGATATCATAGCTAAATACAAGGTGGAACTGATAGAATATGCGCCAACTGCTTATGCTAAACTAAGGGACCATTCCAGGTGAAGTGGCCTGTTAACATCCCTGTAATCATAGGACAAAAAGTGGAGTTAGTAGGTTAGAGATTGTTGTAATAAGCCATAAATCCAGGGTCTTTGTTAAAACCAGGATTTTTAGTGTTTATCAAAATTATGAATTTAGACTCTCAGGCTCATCTTTTGAAAGTGTTGACATTCTGGCACCATAGGTTGATACTCCGCACTAAATAAAAATAAAAATGCCCCCAAACTTTTATTTATTTATTTATTAAAGAAAATTAACCTTCTCAGCATCCCCATGTTCCACCTTTCAAGATCCCTGGGTCCTACACATGCCTATCACAACATGTGGTGTACCTCATCCAGTGCACTAAATGCCCAATAATCACTATGTGGGTGAAACCAGACAATTACTGTAATCTTGAATGCTTACTTCACCCACCCAGTCTCTAACAGGTTTGGAGTAGTTAATACCAATACAGCTACTCATTCCATTACTCTGATAAAGGAACAGGTGTATACATCAATACAGGGGCCCTGGATAATGTTTACTAGAACTGCAGGCTGCTGCTTTACTTATTACAAAATGGCATACAATATCAGTTCTAGGATAAAACTGGTACAGTGTGTGCTTCATATTGAAGAGTACCTTCTGATTTGGAACACTTGCCCATTAATGGTCACACACACACCAGAATTTGTAATTATTATATTTGTTATATTTAGGATCAAGCACTGTATATGGGCAGTCACCTTTGTTTTCTATATGTAGACAATAGCATATACTGTTAATACCATCTAAACGTTTGAGCTTCCATTATACCCCTGTGAATCCATATTAGTATCTAATGCCAAGGGTTTGTTTGTTTGTTTGTTGGGCTTTTGTTTTTTTAAGATAAACCTTTTCTAAAACAATTTTAAAAGAAGCGGTGAAAGAGTAAATATAAATCTGGAGAGGCTACTAGCTTCAAAAGCCTGAATAAATAGGATGGCAGGAGCTTAAACAAGTTAATTTTGGAAACGCAAACATTATAACTAAGGTAATTACTTTCATGGTAGCAGGGCCAGCTCCAGGCACCCAAGCACATGCTTGGGGCGGCACCTGGTAAGGGGCGGCGGGGGGAGCGTGGCGCAGCATTCCGCGGGGGCGCTCTGGCGGCGCGGGGCTCAGCGCTCGGGGGGGGGGGGGGGGGCGGGGGGGCTCGGGGGGGGGGAGGGGGGTGGGGCCCGGGGGGGGGGGGGGGGGGGGGGGGGGGGAGGCGGCGCGGGGCGCTTTTTTTTGCTGCTTGGGGCAGCAAAAAAGTTAGAGTCGGCCCTGCATGGTAGCAAGTATGTACTGAAATTTTGTGGTTTAAAAAAAAAAAAAAAAAAAAAAAACACAATTGCACAGTTAACACTGAGGAAAAGATATGATTGCATAAATTGTACCCATTTTCAGGGAAGTCTTTGGTAAAATGTCCCTTTCAGTTTAGGTATTCATTAATCCTCTGCAAAATGCTATGCAAAAGGGTACTTTTTAGATATGTATTTTACTGGCACCTGGTTCAAAGATTATCTGCAGAGGACACAAAGAGCTTTCCAAAACTGCTTATATAAAAACAAAGAAAGAGGATAGCTTTACAAAAATTTATTTTGTAATACATTCTACAGAACTGTTCATTTTTTCCAGTTTTGTAGAGAAATAGATGTTCCAGACACCTTTTACTGCACTGGTCTTTAAGACCAATCAGTGCATTCCCCTGGAAAAGATGAATACGTCTTATGACCAAATCCATTTTTTAGATTCTTTAAAGAAATAACCATTTTTCCTCCCAAAGCACAGCATTTCAACAGCAGCAGCCCAAATGAGGTTACAGCAGTTTAACTTGACCCCTCTATAATAAAGCTTTGTATAAACCAGTGATTTTACTACAAAAACACTGTCCTTGAAGGAAAGGAGTGACAGTCAGACATCAATGCAGAACATGGAATGATTAGGTCATAAACATATGGCACTTACAAAAGGGTAGCTTATTTGAAGGCACCACCACTGAAATGTGGTTACTTGTTCTGTTCTACTATATGCCCTTCCTGAATATAAATTTACAAAACTATTTCAGAAATGATTTGTACCCAAAACAAGTGCTTTAAAAAATTATATATGAACTGTGCTAAGCAACTCTTACAATTTAGATAAAGAATATATTTTTTCCCTTTAAACATCTAAGGCTGCAAGAGTTGGTTTCTGTACTCAGTAGCTCTCTAGTTTAAGACGACCTCCATCTCCTTCACTTACAAAGCGCTTCCTTCCCCTGTAAGGAAAAACAAAATACAAGATTATAAATTTCACATTCGTGTCAATAGTCTTTCTTTATTTACTATAGCTTAGAGTGATCCCCTGCACCACTTCACAGGTCCTGGGAGTAACATGGTGATCAGCACTATTACCTGTCAAATTCTTGATCATCTGAAAAGGCCACATAATCAATCTGAATATTCTACACAGAACACTGTATTTATACTAGGCTTTTCAAAACTTGACTCTCAAGTTTCTTAACAGGCATAATACTTCTTTCTCCCTTTCTTAGAACTCCTTATAGTGTTAGAACCTGAGAAAGGTGCTAGCTTGACAGCCAAGATAGTGCAGCTCTATTTAGCCAAAGAGCAGGAATAGTACAAAGTCATGCAAAGCATCCTTCCCTATGCTGCCTTGTCATTGGGCCTCAAACCCAAGTGGGAGGAATAATCTCTAGGACAGAAAGTTATAATCCTTTGCACATTTTATAGGGCCTTCCAATTACAAAGCTCAAAAGTGCTTTGCAAACATTAATCTGGGGAGATGAGAGGTTTAATTAAAGGTTACAAAAACTTAATTTTGATAGTGCTTCTACATACAGTCACTAGAACTGAAGTATAATGGAGCTTTAATTTTAAATGATGTAAAAAAAAAAAAATATACCAGGGAATGTGTCAGTATAAAACTGAATGGATTTGATTCCTCAAAGAACAGAACAAGGGACAATTTTAAGTCCCTAGTTTATGGATGTTGGCTCTCTCTGGGATACGAATAAACTCATTAAAATTTTACAAACTGACTTTATTGCCATCAGGAAGATAATTTCTATATGAGAAACCTAATTTTCAGCAGATCAAATAAAAAAGGACCTTTAAAAAATATAGTATCTAACCTAACCCATAGTAACAATGCCTTGTGAATAGGCAGAATAAATTTGCAAAACTCACTTTTTTTAAAAAGTGAAAGAGGAGTACAGTGTTAAGAGCTCAATGCCCCAGAGCTCAAGAAATAAAGGCACTGGGCCACCTACTGAACAATGAGGATAAAACAAAATATCGAATAGCTGCTCATTACATGAGCATTATCTATTTTATGTCTTAACTGAGGCAGGTCTCCTTGCCCAGCCAGTTCCAGTTCCTCCAACTCCCAGCTTCTCATCTGATCAGTCTCTCCCTACAACCCTAGCCTCCAGTTGCTGCCCCTCCTTCATATTACTCATCCCTGACCTCCCTCCCCAGTTCGTAACCCAATCTCAGTGTCATCATTCCCCACCCCACCCCCAATTCCTTGTCCAAATCTCTTCACACAGCTATTTCCAGTTCTCCCTGCTATCCCATCTGTATTCAAAAATCAGGCAACTTCATCCTCCATGCTACCCAAAGGGGGTCTCCTTGAGAACACAGTTGAGATGGTCTCCCTGCTCTCAGTTTAGGTATGGCCTGCAGCAGGCTGGAGCTGCAATTACAGGGAAAGTCCTGGAGTGGCGGATGCCAAGTGCAGATGGAATCTTTGGGGAATGTAGCTGTTAAAATCTAAAACATATAAGAGCATGAGTTTTCAAAGGCTTATAAATTGACCAAATTTGGGCAGATTTTCATAGGGATAGTGAAAGACACATCCCTGACACAGCAGCCACCTCCTGCCAAATTTCAAATTCCTGGTCCAAAGCATGGGCACTCTAGAGCTTTCCAAAGAAAAAGTTGGCATGATTTTTTAACATTGACCAAACAACGTATTATTTCCTAGGTTCATTCTCAGCAACTGCTCTACCCTTTTGGCTGATATTTTCCAAAAGAAGTCAGCCTCAGGCAGACACCCAGCATGGAAAGTTTCAGTCTAAATGCTTAAAGTTTGGCAAAGTTCTAAGCCACTGAAGACAGGGTCTTATAATGGGAAATGTCAGGCAAACTTAGTATACCAGCTCTGTTTATAATTATATGAAAAGTACCTTGAAGGACAGAGGTCTCTCAGTGGTTTGGAAATGATTCCGGCCTGAAAGCATTCCTCTACAAACCGCTCAAGCACAGAGTACGAATGTGGCACATCCAGGTTAATATCTGGGATTTCACGGTAAACTCGTTCATAACCCTGCAATATCAGAATTAGGGTAATGAACTCACATTTTTCTACAAGAAAGGGTTACCCTTTTATACTCTCTGAGGGGATTATAATAATCCAAGTAATTTATTAATTTTTAAAAAGTATTAAAAATAATTTCAAGGAATCTACACCACCTCAGCGGCAAGTTAGCACCACACTATAGAACACAGTATTACCTAGGTAGATGAACTAAATTTTAAGATTCCCCAAAATCAGAGGACCTGTCTGTGACCAGGCTAACCTGCCTGTACAGCATAGTCTCATGGGTAGTAACATCAGAGAGGGAGCAGTTTCTGGAGTTTTACCATTCCTCCAATCATTAAGCATCTCCCTAACACACCAGCTCGGACAGCTGAATAGTCTGTGCCCAACACAAAATCACTTCCCCCCAGAGCAAGGGAAACGGAGTAGACGGTAGGGAGGAGATGGAAACTTAGATTGTGAATGTGTCACAGAGTGGTTCCCAGTGTGTGGGACAACACAACTATATGCGGTCACTTGTTCAGGGCTTATGGCAGAACTACAATTCAGTTCAGATATAGCTAAATGATTTTGTTTTTATACTCCAAGTAATTTTTTTTTAAATCAAGTAAGTCTAAATAAGGCTACTTCAGTAAGAATGGCTGGTCAAGATCTATAGAAACATTTTATATTGCAACATTATGAAAGATTTAAATTTTTAGTAATTAAACCACATAATTCAGTAAGACACCTCAACGTTTCCTTGTTATTAGAACATATTTTAAATTATTCTCAACTCTGCAGCTCCACAAGACAACACTGTTGAAGTTCGTTTGTACCCCCTTGGTACACAACATTTATTGCTCTATCTTGGAAACATCAGCTATTGCCTATTTGTACAAGTCACCGGAGGGCCAACAGAACCACAGCAGTACCATTGATAACAATGGATCACCATCTATAGTTTAAGAGAAGGTGTAAAACAGGAATGACGTTTGAAAACACACAACAATTTTTTTGTGAATTACTATTCCAATTATATTTTGGAAAAATACACTTACTCTTTTCATTTGGTCCAGAGTAATGACAGTAGACGTCCAGAGGGATTTCAACAAATCAAGCATCATTTTAAAGGTTGTTTCTCCAGTCGATTCTAAAACCATCACAATTGCCTAAAATAAAGCAAGAGGAAGTGTTTAACTAAAAGTACATTTTACAAGAAATGAAAAGTGAATGCCGCAAACAGAGTTGTAAAATTTCCACATGGAGAAATGTGTATTTATCACATGCGCCTTCAATGCTAGTATACTACAATATAACAACAAAGCAGGTGGTGGAAAAATTATTTGGGTAAGGATACGAAGCATGAAAACAAGGAAGAGGTTACCATAGGTATACAGACCACCAGGCAAGAGGAGAGAGAGAACAAAAGCTTTCTGGACTATTTCTAGAGGTACTCTAAATCACATGACCCTGTACTCAGGCATCAGTTAGCAGCAGTGTGGATGGCTCTACTTTCTGATGTCATGTATTTGCATCAGACAGACACCACAATGGAGAATTAAAATTTACACACATTTGAAGGGTGTAAAACACCAAGACAAACGAGCTTCTTGAGAATGAAGGAGCAACTTTATAAAAAGGGAAACATTTGGTTCAATATCAGCAAAAATGTACTGACAGAAGGCAGTATTAGACTGTGGAATAGTCTCTCCTCCCTCTCTCAGGGCATTTAAAAATAGATTAGACAAAATATTAGGAAGTATACTACAGGGAGCAATCCTCCACTAGTGAAGGATTGACTGTATAACCTAACAGAAGTGGTAAAGACCTATTAAAAGAGCAATCTATCTGCTTGAAACCTGCTGTAATAAATAGCTCACAGCACTACCAACAAGAAAATCTAGGTTTAACGAAACTACAAAACTGGAGCATGGGATTTTTCTTGCCATTATTCCACAGCAGACAACTGAAATGGCTCTTTCAGTACAAAATATCCTGTAACTGCCCCATTCATGTAATAAATACAGTTTAATTCTACATCTTCCTGAAGACACCAACAGTTTACCCAAGCACAAGTAGCATGCACTGTACTTAGAGAATTTAGACATCTGATACCATTAATATTTAGGAGCTGAACTTCAGAGTTCAGTTACATTACTTGCATGTCCACACTGAAATAAAACCTAGAATCTGCTCATATTTATCCACAATTTAAAAAAAAGTTACAAAAATAAAAGGAGTCTGATTTCTGTCTTACTTCATATACAAGTTCATGGTGAAAATGAGGCACTTCTAGTTCCTGAAGGCAACGCTCAGCTTCTGATACATCTCCAGAAAGTAGGTACTCCTTCAGCAACATATCAATCTATTGGATTTGTTTAAAAAAAAAAAAAATACTAGGTATAGTTTAAAATCTTAGCATTAATCTGATAAATCCCCTACTCAGCCGCGCAACAAACTAGTGACATGCATTTTAAAAAAAATTTGTATCCCGAACTGCAACTAGTATTTTAATAAACACACATCTTAAATTGAGAAGTTATGTCTAACTATACAGATAGTATGAAACTGAACACTTATCCAGACACCATTTCAAAACATGCAGTGTCTGCACACATATGTTTAACGTGCAGCCCAGAATTAGAAATAAATGTTTGATAAAATGCCCGTGGGCCACTCAAGCTTAATATGACAAAGATCAAACTCATTTTCTTTTCTCCAAATCTTCTCCCATTTTTGGTTACTTATGGTGGCACTATCATTCTCCAATTAAGCCAGGTTTGTAACCTCAAAGTCACAGACTCCTTCCTTCAAATTTTCTACTAATATCTGGAACGTATCTCAAACTTGCTGCTGTTTCTTCCCCATCCTAATTGGAGTGTCTGAAAAAGCTACCCTCCAACCATGAGGCCAAAAGGGAGACTAATTAAATATAATCATCCCCACCCTCTGGATTTCTCAGGCTTCTTATCTCCCATTAGCCTATCTTTTTAAGATAATAAACTCTTAATTGCAGGTATTATCGTTAGGGTGTTCACTGTACAAAGCCAAGTACTAAACAAGCCTACAGAGGACAAACATCCTTTTCAGTCAATGTAATGGTCAACATCTTTAATTCATAATAAATACACATTTCAAAACAGCAGAATACGATTTAGGTGCAGGGTTAATGCATCTCTTTCCTCCCTCCCAGTCAATCTGCACGAGCTTGCACACACACACACACACACACAATAGGTTTTTTACAAATTAGCTACCTCTTTAACAAGATGTTTTACAGATTGCTGTCCTCCACCTGATCCCCATACGCTGTCTATACGCTTTCCACCTTTTTTCATACTCAACAGCACAGTAGCTCGGTCCAATGCAGCTCTATAAAGCAAAGGTTGTGTTACAAAATTATTTACATAAATTCACTACAGAGGAGGGAAGAAAGAACAAGGAGTTTCTCTTATGTCAAGACTTGGTTCTGTGGGCCAGGCTATGTTCCAAATTTCTTCTTCTTCATCATCAAGTATCCTTCCCTCATTTGACACAAAAGAGGACAGAACGTCTAGTTTCTTTTACTCAGCTAGTAATAGCTTCCCACAATAAGTGACTAGGGAGCTCCAACTCCAAGAAAATTTACCCCTTATTTCAAGGCAACCCAACAAATATACATAATCACAAATGCCATCCTCCTCAGATGATGTGCTCACACTTCATCACAGGTAGTTCAGAAGACACTGTGTGTTCAGCAATGCAAGGTCCATATTGACAACCTGGAACTGACAGCCATCAGGTGAGCTTCCTGAAGTTCTCTTCCCCACAAACTTCTCCCTTCAGCTACATTCTGATAGCAACAGACTACACAGTAGTGGCGGCCTACCTGAATTATCAAGGCAGGACCTCAGACATTTCTCTACCCAGTGTGTTGGATTCCCTCTACGGTAAAATCTGGGATCTCTCAAGGCCCTGCATTTGCTTAGTAATCTAAGTCTCCAAACATGTGGCTAAACCTAAAGTGCCTTTACCTTGGAGAATGCTTACTCCCTTTGGGTTTAAAGAGTTCTGGGACTCCTGAGGTCTGGAGACAAAATGGTGCTTCAACAGAGGAACAACAAACACAGAGTTTCTAAAAAGACAGGGGAACTAGGGAAGCTTGTCACCTCACTGGGAAGAGGAACTGGATGTGAAAAATCCTAGATCCAGATTGGCTACCATATACCTGAACAAGGAGGAGTACTCAGCCATTTATTCAGGCGGATCGTAGTCATATTCAGGGCCACCCAGAGGATTCAGGGGGTCTGGGGCAAAGCAATTTCGGGGGCCACTTCCATAAAAAAAAAGGGGGCAATACTATATTCTCGTGGGGGGCCCTGCGAGGCCCGGGGCAAATTGCCCCCCCGGTCATATTATGGAAAACTGTACTCACTATTTGGAGTGGCTAGGTGAGGTGAGAAGTAAACTGTCCCAGAAGTGGAGGTGGCCATGCTAAATGTATGGATATACTTAAATTATTGGAACTAAAAATCCTTCAACCACAGTAAAAGGATTTGCATAATTGAATGACAAAGTTTTCACATTTGGGTGCCTAAAGTTAGGTAACCTAAACAGTAGCAGAGGGGTAGCCATGTTAGTCTGGATCTGTAAAAAGCAACAGAGAGTCCTGTGGCACTTTTGAGACTAACAGATGTATTGGAGCAGAAGCTTTCGTGGGTGAGTGCCCACTTCGTCATGCATCCAACGAAGTGGGCACTCACCCACGAAAGCTTATGCTCCAATACATCTGTCAGTCTTAAAGGTGCCACAGGACTCTGTTGCTCTAAACAGTAGCCTAATTTTCAGAGGTACTAAGTACCAACACCACTAACTGATGTCAATGGAAGCTATGGGTGCTCAACACCTCCGAAAACCAAGCCTGAAAGGTCAACACTGTACACAAAAAATGATGTATCCAAAATCTGAGGGTAATTTTTCAAACTCTCTTTTCCCTCCCACTCCTTGCACATAGGCTGCTCCTTCAAACAGTTTTGACTCTGAAACTGAGTCCTCATATCCACATAGGACGAGATAAAGTCTGAGAATGTGAAGGATTGACACTCTCTGTGCAGCACTAAGCATGAAGCAAAGAGAGTTTAATTGTTTGTTTATTTCACAAAATCCTTACGTTGCTTCTCCTGACGCTGTATTAACCTACTGGTCATATACAGTCTTTTTCTAAAGCAAAATACTCCCTAATAGTTTCTGATTTGATCAGAATTTTTCTTAAATATAAGTTAGTAAGCTCTTTTCAAGTGGCTGAGGAAAGGTTAAACTGTAAGAATTCAGTTTGCAAAAATGCTAGTCAAATTTAGTTTACTGCCTGAGTTAAACAGATTCAACTAGATACTAAAGATTGAGTTTGCCAGAAGCGTTTAGTATTATTTGGTTTAAAAGTCTGGGACGTTTTTTTTGTGACAGACTTCCTTTGAGGGTTTTTGTTGTTGTTGACTTGTTTTTATACTAGAAGAGAGTGGCCACACCTACTTTATTTTAAAATACCAAATTACTGGTTTGCTTGCTCAGGATTTAAAAAAAAAAAAAAAAAAAAACTGACCTATACACACTAACTACAAAGAGCAATCACTTACCGAGCCTGGACACAATCCACGGTGCCTTTGTAGCTGTCTATGTAAGTACTACATAAAATCCCATCTCCAACTGCTCTAGCAATAAATTGGCCCACTAACTGCAACAGAAGAGAAATATTTTTGAGACACTGAATTCAACATGATTTCTGAATAGACATTTTAACTTACATAGTTATTTGGGTTTTGTTTTTAAAATGTGGAGATTATTCACCCTGGGTAGTAGCTGGAATTATTCACCTATGGGTGCTCCACTTTGGGTGCACACAGACCCCATGTGCCTATGATCAGAGATTTTAGATAGCAGTGCCCATTTGACCTAGTCATGAGCATGTCATCCTCATGCCCCATACCAAGGATATACACAGCTGTGCAGGCAAGCCACCCTCAGCTCCTTCTCTACCATGAAGTCACGCAAGAGAATACTTTGAAGCAAAGGGGAAGGAAGGCAGGTAGTGGAGTACCCATAGGGATACACATCTGGAAGAATTCCAATTACTGCACAAGATGGGCAACTTCTTTCTTTGAATATTGGCCTATGGGGGCTTCACTTCAGGGGACTCCTGAGTGGTATCCCTTGAAGAAAGAGGGGGCTTTGGAGCTGGATCCAATACTGAAGCAAGGACTGCCGTGACAATAGCAACCACCAATCTAGAGGCATGTATCAGGATGCCCTGCACAGAGAAAGTGTGCACTGCTTAGCAAATTGAAGCCATTGGTACATTTAACAAGATGGAGATGTTCTGAACCCTCAACCACACCACCAAAGTTGAGGTTTCAATGAGGACACAAGGCTGGGCGATATTAGTGGGGGGGCGTCTTCTTTTGAGATCTTGGTCTCTTAGGCAGTTTGCCTGGTCTATGAAAGCTGAAGAATTGGACCAGATGGGATTTCTGTGTCATTTGGGCTCTGCTAAATTTTCTTTTATCTGCAGTTGTATATAAATACCAAAACCTGTGTGTGGCCCTTGAATCCAGTAAAGGTGTGCAAGGATTAGTCGGTGGACTCACTCAAGCGTCAGTCCATCAAAGGGAAGGTCTTCTACAGTAATCTGAACCTCCTTAGGCAATCCCGACAGCTGCAGCCAAGATGCTCGACATGACAACAGCAGTCGAGATGGAACAAGCTGCAGTGTCAACTGCATGTAGGGAAGTTTGCAAGACAGTCCTCACTGAGAGATGACCCTCAGTTATGGTAGCCTAGAACTGTTCCCGTGTTCTGAAGGAAAGATGATCATTTTAAAAAAAAGCATTGAATTTGCTATATTTGGTGTGATCCTAGTTTGCGAGCAGAGACTGATAATTCTCTTTTCTAAACTGGAGAGTTGCAGAGGAGTAGCTTTTACACCCAAAGAGGTTGAGGCGCTTCTGGTCTTTACTGAACAGTGTAGACTTAGTAGGATGTTGTCTGCCATGCTAAACAATAACTCTCACAACTCTTTTTTAGTGGTGAGGAGGGTATGAGAATAAAAAAAAAAGTCCAAAATGGTCAATCTTGATGGTGACTGAAGCTCTTTTGACAGCGGGGGTGATATCTAGGCCTGGATCCAAGGCTGGTCAGAGGCAGTATTCCATCACGAGGAGCCAAAGTTTAATCTATTTTTTTCCTAGTTCTACTTTTAGAAACTGAGGTCTTGCACTTGGCTGAGATGTGGGTATCTCCCACACAACAGATATGGGATACACTTGAAACCTAGGGATATTGGATACCTGGTCGACAATGACCCCTTAGGCAAGCCCCTCAGAATTGGGGCGGGGGGAAAGAGGTATTAAATGCAAACCCCCCAAATAAACTTAAGAGGTACGTGTGATGGGTCTCTGGGTACCCAGGATTGAGAGTCACCTTTTTACCCACCTGCCTCCAACATAATGAAGTCTTGCTTGTGGTAACTGGGTATTTGCTTGAATGGTGGTGTTAGGGAGCTCTTTCCTCTGGGCTGTCCCTTGCAGGTTAACAACAGGTGCACCCCAGAGTCCCTTTAAATCATTTCCCTGTGATATCCAGCCCCTGTCACTGGCTAATCAAAGAAATCCCAGATCCTCTGCCCCCAAAGGGGCAGTGTACCCCAGTTCACTAGTTTTACCTCAAACTACTGTTCCTGTAAAAACAATTTTTTTTTTAAAATACACACACATATGTGAGCACTTACAATAAAACAAAAGTAGGTTTACTTAAAAAAGAATTCAGAGTTAACTAGGAATCGGAGAGTGGTGGAAACAAATGAATACAAAACAAAATCCTAAAACCTACAAACCTGGGTCTATGCTTATTAACAGTTACCTTGCCTATTTAATAAAGTAGGTTTTCCCTGCCAAGTTCAGTCTGTTGAAGAGCTGTCTGGCTTCACAGGAACCAGGATCCAATTTTTCACAAGAACATCCCTGCTCCCCAAGATGTCTCCTCACTGAAAGGAGGAAGAGCGTCTTTCTCCTCTCTCTCCTATATTGAATCAGTCTTTTGTCTTTATTCATAGACAGGTTGAGCCTTTGTAAGGTTTTGTCTGTTGTAATGTTCCTTTTTTACCCCCATTGATAGTTTTAGGATGGAGCAAGGCTAAACAACGGAGTCTTGCCTTACATCACAACTAACTAGGGTGGCATAACAACTCCCTCCTGCTTGAATGGGACACCACAGAGATGTATTGTCCCTTAGTGACTAACTTTTACTTCAAGTCTATAAAACATACTTTCTATATAAATATATTATTCCTTAAATATTACATGTACATACAGCTTGCAACAATTCTGAAACTTGACAAGGGCTTTCTGTAGATACTTTACCATGCTACTCTTTATGAATAATAAATACCCTCCAAGACATGTATTTGTCAGGTTGAGATAGGAGTTGTTTGCAAAGAACAGGAGACCCTCTGCATTACAGTATGATTATCAAAAGAACGAAAACTGAACTAAAGACTCGAGGCCAAGCTAGAGCAAAGCTGAAGGGTGCACACTAGAAGCTCTGTCTCAGGCCATCAAGCAGCTGAGAAGGAACGGAGGGCAGTTTGCCTGCACAGCTTTATGCATCCTTGGAATGGGGCACAAGAATATTTGGAGAGCCTGCAAGGGCTAAACGGGCACTACTACAAACAAAAAGTCTGATCAGAGGTAAACGGAGCACATGCACACCTGAAGTGGGGTACCTATAGGAACACTATTTGAATAAGTGTTAGTTTTGCTACACAAATTTAAAAAAAAAAAAAAAAAAGGGAAACTTCTCAAATTAAAACACTGATCTGGGAGTTAGGAAGGGGAGTGGTGAGACAGAAGGGAGCTACAGCATACAAGTGATAATGCCACGAAAATACATTACACCTTATTTCATGAAGCAGTTTAACTGAACGACATTAACCATGGAGGTTAAAGTCAAAGATCTGGTGCAAAGGGCTGTAGGCATACCTGTGGTGCTCTGGGAGAATCCAACATCAATTCAGGTAGTTCTTTCAGTAGTCTATCAAATGATTTTTCCACATCACTTGTGCTCACTACTGTCCCACAAAGGTCAGAGAGGAGCTTAGATGTCATTTCTCTGTGACTAGCCTTTCCCTCTAATGACAATGATACGGCCAACACTGGCACACTGTATTTCATTTCACCAAGATTTAAATCCCTCAGCATCTCCTAAATAAGATTTGAAGAAAATATATTAACATTTTAATAAAAAATGTTAACAATTAAAAAAAAAAAGAGTTAAAGGACTTAATAAAAAATTTCAAATAATCACTACAAGGGCAGAAGGAAGGTTGTTTGGGTGCCTTAACTGTGCATTTCCATATCAGCACCTCTATAATCTCGTTTGTAACTGACTGTGACTTCCCCTGTCAAGTGATATTTTTAAAAATACAAGTTGTCAGACATACCGCAACTTCATTAGTATCTCCATGTTCAAAGTATTCCTGTAACATTGGTGTTAAAGTTTTATCAAATGCTCTTTCATCCAAAGGTGGAACTACAGTTTCATAGACACAATTCTCCTGTTTAAAAAAACAAAAGAAATCAGATGCTGCTGCTGTTCAGATGCAGTATCTCTCTTGCTCTCTTTATTGCACAGCTTAAATGCTTTTTAAATCATTAACTCTTTGGTACTTGCAGCCTAGATTTCTATCAGCAATGACTGCATCATGCCTTTGTAATCAGTTTGTGGAAACTCATCAGTTCTAGAACAAAGATAACATTTCCCAAAAATATAAAAGCTGATAAGTAACATTATAACTTCCAACATCATAAGCACCTAGGATTCTTCTGGCACCATACTGTTAGAAACAAAATTTTCGTGTACCATACATGGAAGGGAAGGAGAAAAACTCATATCCAGCTCTGCAGAAAGGCAAAAGCTTAACCAGACTCCTTCCATCTTTCCCCACAAGATACTCTCCCCTCCCCAATAAAGAAGCAGCCTGTTTTTCAAAACAGCTACATGGCCAGACCGCCAATAACATGTAAAAAGTGTTAAGGAGGAAAAGGACTTGGCATTTAATTTTCAGGGTGTTTGGTAAAGTCAGTTAGAAGCACTCACAAAAGGGGGAAGAGATCATGCAGCAATTGGCCATGGGGCAGCCTGACCTTGTAGGGCAATATAAGCTTAAGAACCAGAACCCCAGCACAGCCAATCTTCCTCCATATCCCTCAGTTCCCCACTCCTCCTGGACTGACATGCTAATATTCAGACGTACGTAAGTAGATAGGTAGGGGTGTGAGTGTGTGGAAGGAATGGGATGGAAGGACAGTGCTGTCACAGGTTATGTCTGGGTGGGGGCATGAGAGGAATAGATATATTAGTGTCCTGGACCACCATGACAGAGTCTGTGCTGCACACTGCATATGATATTCATTTGTAGTTCAGAGGGGTACTGCAGCCTCCATGTACAAGAGAACCATCACAGCTTGGACAAAAAGTGTAACATGGTGCTGCCTAATGGGGAAGCTAAAGAGGAAACCAGTACTTAACACAGTCTGAAAAACGCATCCCGCGGTGTCTTTCATAAACTAAGAGCAGCAGCTTTGGTAAGCCAGTACTTAAAGTGTCCAACTCAGCAGTTTGGCTTGATTTTTAAATGTTTGGAGTATTTTTTTTTTTTTTTTTTTTAAACTGGGTCTACAACTCCCTATGACCCATTCAACTGTAAGCACTGGAAGGGAAAGCCACACTTGAGAGTGAACATTTACACACTTATCCTAGGCCAGTGATCCCCAAACTTTTCACGGTCATGCCCCCTGTCTACACCCACCCCCCAGGAACTGTGGCCCCACTCCTGGCCCCCGTGGGTGGGCACAGACAGGAGTAAGGGAGCAAGGCTGGGGCCACAGCTGGGAGCAGGGCTGGGGCCGGGAACAGAGCCACGGTTGGAGGCTGAGGTTGGGGCTGAAGCAGAGCGGGGCTAGGTGGTGCTCCCGTCCACTGTGGGGGCTGGCCCGAGCCCCGCCATGCCCCCTCGAACATTCCTCTGCACCTCAGAGTTTGGGGACCTCTGTCCTAGGCTCTTTAAATATTGTCTGTAGCCTTAGACGCAGATTATCTATTCTCAACCCTCAACAAGCTACTATGCGCTATTTGAGAGGGCCAAGATACAACAGTGACTACTTTATGCATCTCTTTTCAGCTGTCAAGACACGCCCCCTTAAGCTTTGACACACAGCGTGGGCAGTGGTGTCAACATCTGTTAAAGAATCCTTTGACTTCAGCCATTAGATCTATATTTTACCTTCAAAGCAGTGCATCAAGCCGATTTCCTAGATTTGATGTGCACCGCTGTATTAAAAAGCCACAGTGTTCCACTTTGAAATTGATTTTAGCTTGGTTCATACCCAAATACTGAAGATAGGACCATATGACCAGTTTTTCCCCCTACCAACTGCACAGAGTCTGTACAATGAGCAACTGCAGAAAGAGTTAAAAACTGAAAGGTGTACTGGCTTTGAACTCCTTCAGAGACCTGCAGCATTTAGTGTTCATGTCTAATAATTTAAAACAAAGAAGAGAAAAAGCTACCACACATACTTAGCAGTTGTACCTCTGTGTCTTTACTATAAAGTATATGTCAAGAACCTGATTTATCTACTATTCTTTTTATCCATATGCAATAGGCACCTTAAAAATCAGTACCAACACTAGCAGTATCTAAATACTGAAAATGGAATTTGTTTTCACTTCTGTTGATACCAACTTAACACTTCAAAATATTACTGTAGTAAGAGACCCTGATGATTCGTGAACACTAGTTTTGTAGTAAAACCAATATAAGAATGTAGGCATTTTTATAAAAAGATTAAGAAAAAAACTACCAAAATATACATTTTAATTACAATTTAAAGGACTGAGAAAAACATTTTTTCTTGAATGTCGATCAGTTTTTACAGAATTAGAGCTTAATCCTGCAAGATGCTAAGTACCATGGCCCTGATCCAGCAAAGCACTTTAAGCATATGTTTAATTTAAGCATGAGTAGTCCCACTAGACAAACCAAGACCACCTTAGCAGGCTACACCAACCTCTTTGCTAGTGAATGGGCCTACTCATCTGCTTAAAGTTAAGCATGCTGGCTCTGATAAAGTGTGTTTAACATCTTTAGGATCAAGCCTTTACAAATGTTGCATCAATTACAGTGAATAAAAAGGCTATTTCCATCTCAAACTTGCACTGTATAAAACAAAACATTTGCTCACCTGGTCATCATCATAGTTGGGATCTTTAATATCCACTTCCTCCACGTCATACACTTGCCCTGGGGTACCCCAAACACCTTTGCCACCTGCACCACCTAGCAAAACATGCAAAAAAGTGAAAAAAAAGATAGCCAGCTAGATAAATGCTAGGTTGATCTCAAAATATCTCCATACTATCATGCCTCATTCGGGATGTGTGTGTAAGCCTCAGATTTTCTGGGATATGCAGAAGTATTTGC
Organism: Trachemys scripta elegans; assembly: GCF_013100865.1. Lineage (NCBI taxonomy): Eukaryota > Metazoa > Chordata > Testudines > Emydidae > Trachemys > Trachemys scripta. The sequence goes on from NC_048304.1 coordinate 117,750,783, forward strand.
ATAATATCTTTCAACTCCCAGCCATTTGGGCTTTGCACCACTTGAGTCAGGAAACTGTAAGCAACATGAGGCAGCATGAAGAGTGCTGAAGGTTGAAATAATTGTGCTTTAAGTTATTAAAGGGAGTATCCCAGATATAAATTCCATCATAAACCTCAAGATCTGTAGATTGTACTGTACATTATGATATATCAACAATGTAGTATCCTAAAGAAATAAGTTGATTGTGCTTGGTATAATGAATAACGCATGTGTGTACACCATAATCCATTACTGAAGATCGCTATCTGCTGTGGCCATCCCCATCCAACCATTATAAAAAGAACTACTGAATGGCAGGATAGACGGAAAAGGTTGTTTAGAGAGAAGATAATCCAAATGGAAAAACATGCCTTTAGACAAAAGCCAAGAAGCAGAGACCCTTCTTATTAGGCTACACCAACCTTTCTTTGGTAGTCCCCTTCCTTTTCCAGACCGGGATCGTCTGTCCAGAAATTTTCCCTTTGGACTAGTTGGTGCAGTGACTCCACTTTTCAGTGCCTCTCCATTATCACTAACAGAGTCTCCTCTCCCAGAATCACGAGAAGAATTTTTCCTTAACCGCCTCTTTGCTCTAGCATTAATTTTAGCTTCATTAATGGAAGATGCAGCTATCCAATTTCCATTGATTTCAGTCTTTATTTCCTCACTTCCACCATTTTCTTCCTCACCCGAAAATGGAGTGTCACTTAGATGATCAAGTTCTCAAAAGAGAAAAGACACAAAGAAAAATCTAGTTACTGCTTTAAGCAGTTATCGTAAAAGTTATACAAAATATTCACATGATTTTAAAAAATTACATGTTTAAAATGGAAACCTGTAATATAAAAGAAATATTAGATATAAGTTTGCTGAACCAAAGTACCTGACCACATTCCAGTTACTTTTATTTAAGACAAAGTTGTTGCTTTTCCATTGCCGGTGCAGTGGCATAATGGGAAATAAAGCTCTCCTAAGCTACATGCCAAAGAACATGTATGTGAGTAGGTGAAGAGCAACTGAATGAACATTTTACAAATAGATAAACCAAGTAAAGAGGTTCTGTAAACAAGCATGGAGCTACTTGGGTTTATAATGTCTCTCGAACTCAGTAAAACATATCCATTTTCCGTAAGTAAAATTCATAGAGTACCACTGGCTGCAATAGAAATAAGAGATAAACTGCAAGAGCACACACTTGGAAATTTCTCAGCATACCACCAATGAAGAACTGACTTACCGGTTGATAAGCAGTAACACAACTTTGTTTAAAAATTGGAATCTTTACCAAGATGCAACGACATAAAATAGGAAGTGTTTCACTATACCTTATTGGCTGGTTCTGCAAACACTCCCGGACGCAATGCTTACACCTACGTATAGTCTCATTGCAGTAAATGGGACTACACTCTTAAGTAAGAGCTACACCCAATAATAAGGCTTGTAGGCTCAGACTTTAGTTTTTAAAAAAAAATTCCATCTATGTGTACATGCTGAAGGTTTGCAGAGTGGGGCCCTTAGCATTTTTTCTATTTTTAAAACAGACACTTGAAAACATGTCTGCTTATACTTAACCTGTTCTATGGATGAACAGAAAATTTTAAAACTTCCCAGCTATCAATCTAGCACTTCCACATGCACTAAATTCATGTACAATTTTTTTGAAGTGACATTACTTCATTATAGTAAATACTACCTGGCAATTTCCATTTGGCTACATTTCTCAGAACTGAAATATTTTCAAAACTAAGCAGTTTTATGGAAGGTAACTGAGAACAAAATGCCGTAATGAAGTAATTCCAACTTCAAAGTATCTGCCCGGGGGGTGGGGGGGGGAGGATGTCTGGCTCCTTGGAGTGGAAGAACCTAATATATGTGATTTCTGGTTCTAATGGTCATTTAACATAGAAGTCTGGTTGTCTGGATGGTGCATGAGGGGCTAGAGTGCCTGAAGGGGCCTGTCTCTGGCTTCATAATAACTAGTATAGTATTTTGAAAGCACATATTTGTTATTGGCTTGGTGATAGAATATACCACGTGCCTGGAGTACATGCCCTGTATTTTGGCAATATGACCTGAGATTGGCACTCTTAGCTGTATACCAGGCAGCGTGACAAGAGCGACGTTAAGGTCAACTCTGGTCTCAGACTCTAGATCAGTAATATGAAAATCTTCCCAGAAGTACTTCTAAACCTCGAAGGGCCAGCACATTGTTGCAATACTGAAACATTACATACTTGCTATCAACGCGAAAGTGACTATTTAAAAATAAAAGAAATTTGAACAAAGGCTATTGAGAACATACTTTTCCCCGTTTGTGCACAAACAGCTTACCTTTATAATTCTGTAAGCAACTAGACCGCAGTGAGAATTAGTCACCTCATTAGACTAAGACTATGTTAAACAATTAAGCATTAGTTTTGGCACTGGCCTATACACAATTACCAGAATGTTTTAAGTTCTATCGTTTTGCCCTCCACTACAGAGCTGGGTAAATGCATTAAGTGAAGTTTGAGAAGAGTAACTAGAAGTTTATATCTCTAAAAAGTGTTTAAAATTTAAATAAATAGTTTAAGTACAAATAAAAAAAAGATTTTTTTGAATAGTTTCACTGCAATGAAAAGTATTCTAGATCAGTAAGCCTTTACCCATAATAAAGAAGTGAACCAGTTTAGCGAAATTGATCTAGTTAAACTGATACAACCACTAATGTAGAAACACTTGAAACCTTTAACCTTGGCTTCTATAAATTTATTTTAAAACTAATAATCTAAAGCAATTTAAGCAAAAATGAATGTGCTTAAAGTGCACCTACATTGGGTTTAATGCCATTAATTTAGTTAAGTCACTCCAGTTTTCTAGTATAAAGGAGAGCCTGAGACTCATTGTACTTACTGAGCAAGTACAACCAGTTCATCTTCTATTAAATTTATGATCAAGATGAGTTTAGCAATACAGAGGCTTTTGTAAAAGGAAATCATGCCTCTCCAGTCTATCAGAATTCTTTGAGAGGGTCAACAAGCATGTGGAGGACAAGGATGATCCAATGGATATAGTGTACTTGGACTTTCAGAAAGCCTTTGACAAGGTCCCTCACCAATGGCTCTTAAGCAAAGTAAACAGTCATGGGATAAGAGGGGAAGGTCCTCTTGTGGATCAGTAACTGTTTAAAAGATAGGAAACAAAGGGTAGGAATAAATGGTCATTTTTCACAGTGGAAAGGGGTAAATAGTGAGGTCTCCTGAGGATTTGTACTGGGATCAGTGCTATTCAGTGTATTCATAAGTTATGAGGAAAACAGGGAGAACAGTTAGGTGGAAAAGTTTGCAGACGGTACAAAGTTACTCAAGATCGCAGTCAGCCGTGAACTTAGCTAAGAGTTACCAAGGAATCTCACAAAACTAGGTAACCAGGCAACAAAATGGCAGATGAAATTCAATGTTGATAAATGCAAAGTGCTGCACATTGGAAAACATACTCCCAACTATACATACAAAGTGATGGGGTCTAAATCTGCTGTTACCACTCAAAGATCTTGGAGTGATCGCGTATAATTCTCCGAAAACATCTGCTCAGTGGCAGTCAAGCTAACAGAATGTTAGGATAGGAACTATTAGGGAAGGGATAGATAATAAGACAAAAAAAATATTGTTGTCACAATATAAATCCATGATACGCCCACACCTTGAATACTGCGAATAGTTCTGGTAGCCCTGTCTCAAATAAAGATATATTAGAAATGGAAAAGGTACAGAAAATGGCAATAAAAACAAGTATTGGTAAGGAATTGCTTCCATATGATACTCCTGGAGGAATTCTGCACCACTGCACACATGCAGAATTCATGTCCCCTGCAGATTCCCTCCCACCCCGCAGAAAATACATCTTGCCAGACAGTCACTGCAATTACACATTTCGCCCACCAGGAGCTGCTGTGGCACCACACAAGAGGGAAGCCGGCTCACAAGCCGGAGCAGTTAGCCACAGAGAGGGAGGCGGCAGAGGTCAGGTGAAGAGGCACAGGACACGGGGCTGGATAACCGTACTCAAGAGAGTTGTTATTAATTGCTCCCAATCCTGCTGGAAAGGCATAACAAGCGTGGTTCTGCAGGGGTCTGTTTTGGGACCGGCTCTGTTCAATATCTTCATTAACGACTTTGATATTGGCACAGAAAGTACACTTATTAAGTTTGCAGAGGATACTAAACTGGGAGGGATTGCAACTGCTTTGGAGAACAGGGTCATAATTCAAAATGATCTGGACAAATTGGAGAAATGGTCTGAGGTAAACAGGTTGAAGTTTAACAAAGACAAATGCAAAGTGCTCCACTTAGGAAGGAACAATCAGTTTCACACATACAGAATGGGAAGAGACTGTCTAGGAAGGAGTATGGCAGAAAGGGATCTAGGGGTTATAGTGGACCACAAGCTAAATATGAGTCAACAGTGTGATGCTGTTGCAAAAAAAGCAAACGTGATTCTGTGATGTATTAACAGGTGTGTTGTGAGCAAGACACGAGAAGTCATTCTTCTGCTCTACTCTGCACTGGTTAGGCCTCAACTGGAGTATTGTGGCCAGTTCTGGGCACCACATTTCAAGAAAGATGTGGAGAAATTAGAGGATCCAGAGAAAAGCAACAAGAATGATTAAAGGTCTTGAGAACATGACCTCTGAAGGAAGGCTGAAAGAATTGGGTTTGTTTAGTTTGGAAAAGAGAAGACTGAGAGGGGACATGATAGCAGTTTTCAGGTATCTAAAAGGGTGTCATAAGGAGGAGGGAGAAAACTTGTTCACCTTAGCCTCTAAGGATAGAACAAGAAGCAATGGGCTTAAACAGCAGCAAGGGAGGTTTAGGTTGGACATTAGGAAAAAGTTCCTGTCAGGGTGGTTAAACACTGGAATAAACTGCCTAGGGAAGTTGTGGAATCTCCATCTCTGGAGATATTTAAGAGTAGGTTAGATAAATGTCTATCAGGGATGGTCTAGACAGTATCTGGTCCTGCCATGAGGGCAGGGGACTGGACTCGATGACCTCTCGAGGTCCCTTCAGGTCCTAGAATCTATGAAAAAGCCACCACAATACAATTTACAAATAAAAGAAATTCCAGTGTCAATTAAACAATAGTTTAAATACAAAAACTAAAGACGTTATATACCTGTTGGGTTAACATTGTATATCGGCTCATTTTCTACTTCCATAGTTGTTTAACTGCACTTCAACTGAACTGACTGTAAACCGAAATCTTTCCTTTCAGGCCTAAAAAGAAAAAAGAAAAGAAAAAAGGCAGTAAATGCAATTACATTGAATACAGAAATACATTTGATTTTTCAGTGGACTAAAGTCTGACTGAATTAGAATATTAGGAGTCTTTTACCTAGTCAACATTCATTTTCACCCAAATTTAAGTATTAAGACTGGTATTTTTTTTTTTAAATTAGCATTAACTTACTGGTGCTAGTGAAAATATTCATGGGATGGTGAAAATGTAACAGAGCACCATTTATAAAACAGCACAGGTAACAGTGTGCAACTGTAACACCAAGAAGAAGGTCAAATCTACACTTAAGTTTTACTAGTATACTTTTTTTTTTTTTAAACCAAACACCACACCCCTAATTGACCTATGTAGTTGTTATACTGGTAAAAACTCTAGTGCAGGCACAATTACACCAATGTAAAGATGACTCATACCAGTATAGTTATTCCCCTTCCCATATATGACTATCTATGGGGGTTTAAAGCATCTTTATGACACCATACATGCATCCACACTAGGAGAGTTGTACTAATTCAACTATACCACTATAGTTAAAGCATTAGAACTTTCTAGTCTGGACAAGCCCTTACCATGCATCCTAATTCACTGGCTCCCCTACACCCAAATACAGATCTATAGGCCATATACATTTATTCTACAGAAGTACACACACCTGAGAAGCTCTCACCTCTGTATTCTCTCATGAATACTCTGCTCTCTCCTTTTTCTGTGTATTCTGCTAGCTAGGGGTCAAGGTGAACAAGTTCTCTCTTTCTAGAGAGATTACTGTTATTTTCCTCTCCTCCCTTCCCATTCATCTCTATAAACAGCTAAATAATGAGATTTGGAAAGAGATGGCATCTCCCCTTTTCTTAAAAAAAAGATTTCAGCCAGTAAGACTACAATATGCAAGTGAATCAGGTGGGCAGTACACAAAGACATATTGGCTACATCATTTAATCAAACACTATTACCTTCAAAGTTTTCATGAATCACTTTGTAGTCTTGTGAATGTTATTGGTAGGTGTAGTTCTCCCATGAGATTTCAATGGCTTTTCTCCTCTTCTCTTTCCACCTGTTGCAGTCCTACAAACACTTTATTGTTGAATGGCCAGTTTGTGACATTAGGTGAAATCAACCCTCCCCATTTTTCTCCTCTAGTTCACTTGCTTAGTATAGACTTATTCACTACAGTGATGAATAACCAGTGGTTGAAGGTACAAAACTTGCCTTTTTATAGTGATTTCTGTGTATAATCCAATTTTCTCAGGTCACACCCCAATTTCAAACAATTAACCTTGAGTAAGGCAATGTCCTCTCCCCCATGCCATCCAATACCTTATTTAAATGTCTTTCTTTCAGCATTACCTCAATCATTCAGTTCTGAAGCACTCTTATTATGCTAAGAGTCTTCTCTTGTACTGCTCACTCAGGAAGGGGAATCAAGATCGTCTGACTATCTTAGGAGGTTAATTTTCTTCTTCCTAGTAGAATGTTCCATTACAGATGTGTTTCTCCTTTAAAAGGAAAGGAAAATACAATTATATAGTAATAAAGAGACTGCATAGAACACTAGAACTAGGAAAAGTAATTTTAACATTTATTATAACTACCACCAGTGAGGAGGACCTTTTCCCCCCCCATACAGGACCTCCCACAGATCTATTTGAGACCACCTTCCATTTCAAAAATTTGAAAGGACATCTGTCTGTAATATTCCTTGGGGGGTCATGACCCTCAGGTTCAGAACCCCATCTTAGACTATAAACATGACATGGGTACCAGCACACCTCAGCTTTACAGCTCACACAGTCACACTAATCAGGAGACTGCACTGTCAGTCAGGGCCGCCCGTAACTATTCTAGGGCCTACGCAGCCCCCCTGTGGGGGAGGGGGAGCAGGGCTGGCTTGGGGGGCAGGGAGGTACCGCCCCCCCAACACTCACCGGCGGCACTGGGGCAGAGCAGGGGCGGGAAGAGGCAGAGCGTGGGCTTTGGGGAAGGGGTGGAGTGGGGGCTGGGCTGGAGCAGGGTGAGAAGAGGCGGGGCGGGGGCTGGAGCAGCACGCAGATTTCCTGGTGCCCTACGCAGCTGCGTACTTTGCGTATGGGTAGGGACGGCCCTGCTGTCCGGCTAGAGATGGATAACGTTTACACCTCCAGACTAAATATTAACTTTAATTCTTGGGTTCCAAGGGCCAGAAGGGACCATTGTGACCATCTAATCTGACTTCCTGTAAAACACAGGCAATAGAACTTCTCCAAAACATTCCTAGAACAGTATGTTTTAGTAAAACCTGCAGTCTTCATTTAAAAATTACCAATGATGGAGAATTCACCAGGACCCTTGGTAAACTACTCCAGTGGTTAATTACCCTCACTATTGAATATTTACATCTTATTTCCAGCCTGAGGACTTGTCTTCACTTACAGCACTACAGAATCGAAGTCAGCATAGTTAATCCACCTCCCCGAGAGGCGATAGCTATGTTGACAGGAGAAGCCCTCCCATCGACATAGCTCTGTCTACATGAGGGATTAGGTTGATATAATTACATTGCTCAGCGTGTGGATTTTTCACACCCGTGAGCAACACCGTTATACTGATATAGGTCTGTAGTATAGTCCTGGCCTGAATTTCTTAATATAAATTTCCAACCTTTGGATTGTGTTATACCTTTTTCAGTTAGACTGAAGAATGCATTATCAAATATTGGTTCCCCACACAGGTACTTACAGACTAATCAAGTCACCCATTAATTTCCTCTTCATTAAACTAAACAGATTGAGCTCCTTCCATTTATCACTATAAGGCATGTTTTCTAATCCTTTATTTGTTCTTTTGGTTTTTCTCTGCAGTCTCTCCAGTTTATCAACATCCCTCTTAATTGTGGGCACCATCCCCGGCTAGTAACAATCGCATCAGTGTCAAGTATAGAGGTAAAATAACCTCTCAAGTCCCCTGTTTATGCATCCCAGGTTCACATTAGCTCTTTTTGCCACAGAGTCACATTGGGAGCTTAGTTTCAGCTAATTATCCACCACATCTTTTTTAAAATCACTGCTTCCCAGGATAGAGTCCACCATCCTGTAAGTATGGCCTATATTCTTTGTTCCAAGATGTATATATTTAGCAGTATTAAAATCGCATATTGTTTGCTTGCACCAAGTTTAGCAAGAAATCCAGATCACTCAGAATCAGTGACCTGTCTTCTTCATAATTTAATTCTCCCCAAATTTTGCAGTCAGCTGCAAACTTTATCTGTGATGACTTTGTTTTCTTCCAGGTCACTGACACATTAAATATCGTAGGGCCAAAAAAAATGATCCCTGCAGGGCCCCACTGGAAACTCACCTGCTCGATGATGATCCCCCATTTGCAATTACATTGAGACCTATCAGCCATTTCTTAATCCAGTTAAGGTGTGCCATGTTAATTTTATATCATTCTAGTTTTTTAATCAAAATGTCACCTTATAGAAATCTAAATATGTCAACACTATTATCTTTAATCAACCAAACTAGTAATCTCATTAAAAAGATGGGATCCAGTTAAATCCTGTCAAACTATCTTCCATCAACCCATGTTGGTTTCCATTACCCTCCTTCAATTCTTGATTAATTGATATAAACTGCTCTGTATCTTGCCCAAGATTGATATCAGGCTGACAGACTGATAAATTGCCAGGGTCATCCTGTTTACCATTTTTAAAAACTAGCACAACATTAGCTTTCTTACAGTCTTCTGGAACTCCCGTGTTCCAAGACATATTGAAAATCTACATTAAATGGTCCAGTGAGCTTCTCAGACAGCTCTTAAAACTCTGGGATGCAAATTATTTGGACCTGCTGATTTTAAAATGTGTAACTTTAGTAGCTTCTGCTTAATATTATCCAGAGAAACTAGCATAGTAGAAAGAGTTATCATCAACATATGATGAGACTGCATCATCTGTTTTCTCCCCAAATACAGAATTCATATTTACTGAACACTTCTGCCTTTTCTGCATTTTTATTGCTAATTATAGCATTTCCACCTAGTAATGGACCAATACAATTGTCAGGATTCTTTTTGTTCCTAATAAAATCTAAATATATAATTATTGTACTTAACACTGCTCGCCATAGATTTTTCCTTGTGTCCCTTTGCATCTCTTACGAATTTTCTACAATTCCAGTCCAATTACTATCAACTTCCACCTTTCTTCCATTCGTTATATATTTTTATTTTTAATAGCTACCTTCACTACCCCTCTATAGCAGGTTGTTTTTTTAAATCAGTATGGTTAAATGGGCTTGCTTAAACTTGGTAATGCTAGTATTCAACATCAGTCTTAGGACTACTTCACATTTCCTAACTAAAAACCTTTATTATTCATCTACTACAGTAGAAGATCTGAAAATCTGTACAAAGCGCATATTGATAGCATTGTGTCATAAATACAGGCCAGTCTAGACACACGATGATGTGCTCCTATTTTGCTCAAACTAATTTTCTAAAGCTTCATATAGTGAAAAATAATTTGTCATGTATTAAAAAGTTTTCAAAGTTACACACACATATTCATAAGAAGATCAGAGCTTTTGTGCTTCACAGCAAATCCAGAGCATAAGTATATATACTGTAGATATATACACTCAAACTTGGTGTTAATTTTTTTAAAGCAAATCTCAAAGGGCTTTGCAAAGGAGATCAGTATCATTACCTTCATTTTACAGAGGAAGTGACTGAGGCACAGAGATGAAGTGACTTGCCCAAAGTCACCCAGCAGGCCACTGACAGAACCCATCTCCCCTGAATCCCAGTCCAGAGTTCTACCAACTATACCAGTGGATCTCAACCTGTTCTCTGCGTATCCCTGGGGGGCCGCAGACTATGCCTAAGATTTCCAAAAAGGTCTGCACCTCCAATTGAAATTTTTTAGGGGCCTGCAAATGAAAAAAGGTCGAGAACCACTGAACTAGACCACACTGCCTCAGCTGAATATACAAAACGAACAGGGCCGGCTCCAGGCACCAGCCCACCAAGCATGTGCTTGGGGCGGTGCCTGGAGGGGGGCGGCGCGGTGGGGCGCTCCGGCCCGAGAGACGGGCTGCGACTGGGCTCGCCGCCCTCCCCACGGCGCTCCGGCCGCCAGGGAGAGCAGAGCCGCAGTGGGCTCTCCGCCCTCCTCCCGGCGCTCTGGCCGCCAGGGAGAGCAGAGCCGCAGCGGGCTCTCCGCCCTCCTCCCGGCGCTCTGGCCGCCAGGGGCTCTCCACCCTCCCAGCACTCTGGCCGCCGGGGAGAGTGGAGAGCCCCAGCCGGGCTCTCCGCCCTGCTCCCGGCGCTCTGGCCGGTTGGGGATTGCAGGCCGCGGCCGGGCTCGGCCCCCTCCTCGGCCGCGCACGGGGGGGGGGGGGGGGGCGCGGCAGGTGGCTTTTTTGCCTAGGGCGGCAAAAAAGCCAGAGCCGGCCCTGAAGACAAACACATGGTAAAAGTAAGCATTATTTTCTCTATTTTATAGATGGGGAATTGAGGCAGAGGGAGATTAAATTACTTGCCAAGGAAGTCTGTGGCAGAGCTGGAAATTCAATCCACATCTTTCATATCTTAGTCCAATTACTTAATTGAAATACCCCTCCCTTAGCTGACTCTGTATTTGCACTTTTACATGCAAGTTGTGCTATCATGCTTTGAAATGTTACCAGCCCCCACTGATCAATGATAAAAATAGTTACTTGTATTACCACTTCCTTCTACCATGCAAGCAGATACTTTCTTTCTTTTTTAGTAAGGTTATAGCCACAAAATTGATTTTTTGGGGGGGTGACAGAAGGGAGAGAGGGGTACCACATGGATCATACCATCTGGGTAAGCCACCGTAATTGAGGAAGAATGTGTACCTTCATTGACTGTTAACATGTTTAACAAAAAGTTACATATTTTTAGTATTATTGGCATTCAAACTCAACAGATACTTAAAGCTTGTTTTTTCCCCTCCTTTGTGTAATCCCCAATAACAAAAAATATTCTGGGATAAAAATAAGTAATATTATAGATGTGAAATAAAATCCAGGTCCCATTTCCACAGCTCTCTGTTCCATAGCAATAATACTTGGTTTTGACCAGTAGACTAAGCAGATATGACTATTAAAACAAAGATAGCCTCTTGCTGTTGGCTCTATTTTTCCAGTGTCACTTTAATTACTGTAAACACACTTAAGAAAACAAAACAGGTTGAAAATTAAATTGTTAACACTCACGGACACGCCATAGGTTCATGGAGCCTTTAGAGACAAGATCCGTAGTGCAGAGTTGTTAATATGAACAAAGTAATGCATAGCAACATTATGTAAGTACTAAGTTAATGACCTATTACTTAAAACTACTATGTGGTTCAAGAGGGTTACTTCTGCGTATTTAAACTCCTGAGACTATGCCACCTTAGCCCTGCAGAGTGAACCCTAAAATTCCAACATATTAATTTATGTTTGAGGCAGCCCCAAAACATTCTCAAAATGGAGACTTGCTTGAGGCTTAGGAGACTGCTGAAGACAGCCCTACAGCCTCTTACTGTGGTAGTGACTTCCTTGGAGCTAAGTATGAGTCCTGAACTGAGAAATTACCTACATTGGCTTGTTCCGGCAGAACAGAGGAGTATCCAATACCAACACATCAGCGGATACCTACTCGTTACCTTGTTTCTTGTTATATGGGTAACTTCCAATATCAACAGAGATAAGTTCCTTAAAAGCCCAAATCATCCTCAGCAACAGTAACACTCCAACAATGGAAGAGATGAGGCCTCAGCACCCAGAGAAGATTTAGGTACTAGAGTCATGGACCCTGGATCCAAATGGCACAAATTTTCACACTTCCAGGGTCATTCCTGATTTATGTATCTGAAATCAAACTGGCTTACTCTCTGTGCCCCTTCCTCAGGCCAGATAGCCAATATGTTAGTGGACCTAAGGACTGGGCTTGTAAAACCTCCTTGGAAAGGCAACTGACACAATTGTCTAGTTCGGTTTTTTACTATTATTATTTATATTATGGTAGCACCAATGAACTTCAGTCAAGGACCAAGTATTCATTGTGCTTGACTCTATGGGGGGGGGGGGAAAACAGTCTCTGCCCCAGGGAGCTCACAATCTCTACAGCTAGACAAGACAACAGGGGGTCTTAAATTTGAGCTTTTTTTTTTTTTTTTTTTTTTTTTTTAATTTGCAGAACATTGTAGAGTGCTGCAAAGACTCTAAAAACCATAGGATTCTGGGAGACTTTGTTTTGGAGGGAGGTGGTGTCTTGGTTTTTTCTCAAGTCCACTATTTTCTTTGGTCTCTGATAGACAAGGAGCTTTTCTGGATCATTCAGTTGTGAATATTTCAATGAGACACTTCTATTTATGTAGGTATTTAAACCGCACTCATCAGCCAGGTACACATCTCATGATCACCTGCATCCAAGCCGTCCCACTAGTTAACATAAGCAAACAAACCCCAATGTGTCCCTGGCCAAGAATTTGCAGTGATGTTAGATAAGGAATAAGGCTTCAGAAAAGTCTAAAAATCTCTAGATTTAAAATTTTCTTTGAGTATGCTTGATATGACAATCACTTCTAAAACTGTATTTCTCCCTTCCCCAACTTCAAGCAAAAGATACTAATCATTAATGTCATACCATGTTTTTAAACTGCAGCAAAATGGCTGAAGTCACATCTAAAAAACAACCAAAGAAACATTACTTAAACTTCACAGAATTTTTTCCTCCCTTTGAGCAGAGACCAAGCATGAAAACCTCCAGCCTGAAATGTGAACATTTCAAGGCTGAAAACATAGTGTTACAGCATAATTTTTTTGTGGCCATGTGCTCACTGTAGTACCGTAAAAAGATCCATTTCCATCTAAGATTTACACATACATACACTTTTATAGCACAGAATGCTCTATATAAATACTAGGTGTATAAATAGCCTAAAATATTACTTATTCAAAAAAGACCTCAAGTGTTACAGTTAAACATACACCAATCCACCTTCAACACAAGTCTTAAAGCGCACACTTTAAAGTATCAGAAACAACAACGGAAGTGGTTTTCAGACAGATGTGGCTAGTTTGTTTTGTTTTTAAAGGTGCCGCAGCCAGCTCAGCCTTTACAAGAAAAGAAAGTGACTTTACAGCCTGGCATGGCAGGGTAACCAACAGCTCTCCTGTAAAGAGAGAAACCAGGCTCCCTCCTCCCCAGTAACCAATTCAATCCTAGTGCTCTTTGGGGGCAGCATGCCTGTCACCGCATCCTCACCCAGCCAGACTGGGCCGGGGAGCAGAGGGGTTGGGGATCACTCCTTCCCCACAGATGCCAGCGACTGTATCTTTAGGACAAAGCCCTGGCTGGGATGATTTAGTTGGGATTGGTCCTGCTTTGAGCAGGGGGTTGGACTAGACCTCCTGAGGTCCCTTCCAACCCTGATCTTCTATTATGAAGACCACTGGCTCCATTAAGGGCACTGTTTCTTAGGAGGTGTCTCTAACGGGGAGTCAGAAGGGGGAGGGTAAGACCCTGAAATAAACAGGGTAGCAGAGGGGAAGCCCCCACCTAGGATGACCAGATGTCCCAATTTTATAGGGACAGTCCCGATTTTGGGGTACTTTTCTTATATAGGCTCCTATTACCCCCCCACCCCCTGTCCCGATTTTTCACACTTGCTGTCTGGTCACCCCACCATTATCCCCCCTGCTGGGGGACAGAGCAGGGAGCGGGCATGGAGACCCCACACCACCCCCTCCCTCCTGGGGGAGCAAGGACCCCACACCACCCCCACTATCACTCTCGGGGGGGGCGCCCTGAGCCGAAGGGGGGAGTGTGAACAAGCCTGAGGAGAGCTGGGAAGGACCCCACACGCCCACCCAGCCAGGAGGGGCGTGGAGCCCAGAACGCCCCCCCGCCCCTCGCCTCAGAGACTTCCGGGGAAGGATCCCGCACTTCCCCTGAGGAGGCTGCTGGAGAGGGGCGAGGACCCCGCAATCCCCGCCCCCACCGAGGGGGCTTCCCAATAGGAAAAGACCCTGCGTCCCCCCCCCCCGGAGCCGCGAGCGGGAGGGCGGGGTTCCCATTACCGTAGGCAGCGGTCCCCGGGGCTGCCCCGTCCCCGCGGCTCCGCTCCCCACAGCCGCCGCCTGCCTCGCTCTGCCCCCTTCGCTGCCCTGTTTGTTTTTGTTTTGTTCTGCCCAGCGACACGGCCACGAGCGGCCGCCGCGGATTGGTCGCCTGGCTCTACCCGCCGCAGCCAATCAGAGGGCGAGGGGTCGGGAAGGGGGCGGAAGAGAAGGAGCGTACTCAACCGGCAAAGAGGGAGGGCGACACCATCCGCTCGTAACGGGCGGGTGTGGGTGTGTCCTGCAGGGAAGGAATAGGAAGGAACCATTGTGTGTTGGGGAGGGGAGGGGAGGGGTGGTCCAGCCTACTGGGGAGGGGGGGGGGGGGGAGGGGCGGTCGGGCCCAGGGGGGAGGGGGGGGAGCACATCATCCTATTGGCCCCAGGACATTGTCTGGGGAGGGGGAGGAGTGAGCAGACTCCCCAGGCCTGTTAAGAGGAGACATATACAAGGCGGAGGGTATCAGAGGGGTAGCCGTGTTAGTCTAAATCTGTAAAAAGCAACAGAGGGTCCTGGGGCACCTGTTAGTCTTAAAAGTGCCCCAGGACCCTCTGTTGCTTTTTACAAGGCAGAGGGGGTCTTTGCTGCCCCATAGGGCCCTATGAAGTGGTGGGGTGGGGTCCCAAGGTGCTGGAATGAGGAGGTATTGGGACTCAAATGGCCTCCGCAGGTTCTATCGCCTGGCACCTTGTATGGGTCTGGTCTAAATGAGCATAGGGTGGGAGGAACTTATGTTGCCAGTGACCAAAAGCCCACCCATTCTGCCACCCTCCCATCCCTTTGGGAGGGCATTTATCACCCCATCAGCTGGTTTATTCACCCATCCACTGCAAAACTCCTGGGGGCCAGTGTACTCACTGGGGGCAGGGATCAGGGCAGTTGCCTTCCCAAAGAGCCTTATTAATAGCAGTTGAATACTGGGATCTAAAGCAGAGGAATAATTGTTATTTTTTAGTCCCATAAATGTTTATGGCCCATGGCACAGAGGCCATGCCATCTAATACACATAATGATGCCACCTCCAAGGTACAAAAAAACAGGACATTTGAGATGATGCTGAGGCCAAAAAACTGGACAGCAGGCAGTGTGTATTGAGCACCCGTTCAGATTTCACAGGACAGCTACCTCAAAAAAGGGACAATCATGGGAAAACCTGGTTAGGTAACAACCCTAAATACATGCAAGAAAAAATACAAGCCAAGAGAGTGCAGAGAAGGTGTTGGGGTCAATGGAGGTCATCAAATGCACGATTTCTCAGTATAAACGAGAGACAATTTAATGTAACACTTGGTGAAGAAGGCTTAAGAGCCCTGCAGTTAAGAAGGGAGCCAAAAAAAACAACAACTCAGCATGGCACTATGCATTTATCTCACAATTAGATAATGCATCATCAGCTTTTTTCCCTCAACCTCAGTTTAGCCCTGCAGGGCACCAGACCCATCTGCTTAACATAGGACGTTATTGCTCCATAGCTAGAGTAAAGGTGGCTTTAAGGAAGCCTCGGTGATCTATGCAGCTGCATAGTGCACTGTATTTCCAGGGGCTGTGTCACATATGTATATGTAATGCCGACAGACCCCGGTTGTCGGGGGGCAGGATTGAACCAGGGACCTCTGGAGCTTAGTGCTGCCTCTACCGCATGAGCTAAAAGCCAACTGGCTGTTAACTAATGCTGTAGAGCAGACTCATTTAACTCTCTTGGTGCCACTAGATGCGACAGAACACTACACCCAGAAGGTGTGTGGGTTACACATACTCAACCCAGGCATAGCATGGGTCCCATGTGGGTTAAATCACTGATTCCCCATCCATCATCCATTGAGGGCTGCATGGCAGATACTCAGTTCACTTGCTGTCCTCATCCACTTGTAATGTTGTGCTTGCATCTGAAGAAGTGGGCTTTTACCCACTACAGCTTATGTTCTAATAAATCTGTTAGTCTTTAAGGTGCCACCGGACTCCTCATTTGGGGGATACAGACTAACACGGCTACCCCTTTGATTCTTTAGCATTATCTCCTGATTTCCCAGCAGCCCATTTAAGAGGATTATTAGAGCCAACCTGATACTATAGAGAGAGGCACATAGACCTCAAACAAACAGACCAATTTAGATTAGGTTTGCTGAGTCCAAAGTGTGAGACAGTGTGAACACACCTTGAGCAGACAGGCAGGAAGTGGCTGGGTGAGGGAGAATGGTATATGTAAACAGGGTGTATAGGGAACCTGGAAGTGTGGAGGGAGATGAATTGGTCCCATGCCAGTTAAATCATAAGATCTACCAAGTAAGGCTAGCCTTGCAGTAGAAGTACATTCCTGCTGTATTTGCCTACAGTGAGGAAATTGAAAAGCTTGAGATTTACCACTCAACACCCAACCCCAACATTTTCTCTTTGGCAAATGACCAAAAATAAATAGAAATAAATGAAATACTTTTGGGGTTTTTTAAATCAGGAAAATAATATATTCCTTATCTTTAAGTGACGCCAGACTAGACTAGGGAAAGAAGTGTCCTTTTTGCAGTCTGCCTTTGCAGGCTACATCTTCTTCCTCCTCCTTTACTATAGTCAGTGTTTTCTCCAGAGTTGCAGCACTGAACATTTTGAGATTCTGGCANGGGGACATGTTAGCACCAAGGATGGCTATAGTGCTCTGCTCTCCAGTCATTCTGAGCTGTGGAGCGGCCCATAGACAATGCAAGGCTGCTGGAAGTGAGAGCAATTCTTGGGGCTGTGCTGTCTGCTGCACTGCTAAAAAGGCAGAGTGCCTAATCTGGCCCTGCACTCCAGTCACACAACACAGATACAAAAATAAACCAGTAGTAGTATCTTAAGGGGTGTGGTCTAGGGTTAGGGCTTGAGACTTGGAGTCAGCAGTTCTGGGCTTTGTTCCCACCGCTCCCACGGACTGTGTGACCTCAGGCAAGTCACTTCGCCTCTTTCCTGTCCTTGCCCCACGCTGCTAAATGGGGATGATGATAATATACCTTGTATGATGCCATGGGGCTAAATTAGCTGATGCTTGCAAAGTGCTTTGAAATCCTTGGATGAAAAGATGCTAGATAATTGCAAAGTAGTATTCATAATGCTAATAGTTTACTCCATTATACATTGCTTTTCCTCCCCAAAGCTCCCGGAGTGCTGCAGAAGCTACATACATACACCACCACTAACCCTTGCTGGGTTTTGGTTCTTCCCAAATCCAGGTCAGGAAATGTGCCTGAGACATTGCAAAAGGCAGCATATAGGCAAACACAGAGTAGTCTGGTCAGTGCAGCAGGGTGTGTGTGTGGGTGGGGGGGTGTTTCTGAAGGACTGAGCTTGCAACACTAGGAATATGCTTCTCTCACAAAGGACTGCATGAAAGGCCGCATGAAGCTGATAATGGGAGGAGGGAATAAAAGCAGCGGTTAGGGGCTGGGGGAAAGTGCATAAGGAGGGGGTGTAATGTACTGGGGTTGGAATCAGACCCAGGCTCAGAAGGCTCCAAGGAACAGATCGGTACTGCAGACTGCTCAAACATCACTCTACATGCACCACACCTGAATCCACCCAGCTGCACATCATGGGGTGGGCGACTAGTAGGACCATTAAAGGCACAGTCCACTAGCCGCGGTGTAAGGTGGAACTCAGATCGGAATGGTTGCTGGGTCAAAGATGAGCACCTTGAAGTTATGTGGAAGGCAGGCAGGCAGGGAGTTGGTCTCCTTATTTAGGCCCAGAGAGCTCGTACTGAACAACTATATTATTTGTATTTAAACATTATGAGCTGGTCTACACTAGGAACTTACACTGGTATAGCTGTGTCTCTCGGGGGTGTAAAAAATCCACACCCCTGAGAGAAGTAGCTACACAGACTTAACTCTTCGTGTAGACAGCACCAGGTTGATGGAAGAATTCTTCTGTTGACCTAGCTGCCACCTCTTGGGGGGCTGGATTACCTATGCCAATGGGAAAACCCCTCCTATTGGCGTAGGTAGTGTCTACAGTGAAGCACTACAGTGGCTGAAGCTGTGCCACTGTAGCATTTTAAGTGTAGACATACCCTACAAAACTAACACAACAGCAGCCAGAGTCTGAGGTGGCTGGTGTGACAGATGTTGCAACCCCATGCAGCGTTTTTGCGGACCACTGTATTGAATTTAAGAATGGTTTAGGTATGGTTGTATTCTACCCTATAGGGGTGGGTTCCCGCAGCTCCTCCAGGAACTAAAAAATGGTGAGAGGTGAATCAGGTGAGTCAGTGAGACTACAAGCAACTCCAGAGACATTCTACTCCACTGGGGTGGTTTGCACATATTGGGTCAGGTTGGGATTTCCAGAGGCTAGGAAACAAAGAAAGGGCTTTTGTATGCAAGGATGAGTTTGAACTGAGCCATGGCCTTCCACTGGCTTGCTGGGGATACCACAGTACATGTCGGGGGCTGTGCAGTCTTAAAACCCCTGGTCCGAAGGGAATGGGAGACGGGTCCCCCCAGAGACAGGTGACAGCTGGAGATCTAAGACCTGATGGGGCACAGGAGAGAGAATACAGGTGCAGTTACCCCTGAAGCTGTGACAGACAGCGGCCTGCAGCTCCCTGCAGTCCAGAGCTCCCTCCTTCCAAAATAGAAGACGATCTTTGTAGTGTCGACAACTCTCACGATTTTAGTGCAAGTCTCGTGGTTTTTAGTGTATTTCTTAAACTCCAGCTCCTTGAATCAAGACAGTGCAAGAGAACCTCGGCTTTCATTTAAAAGCAAAGTAAATTCCTAGCCCTCAAGGTGGTGGATGAAAGCGTACAAATGTGCATGCTGAGGGCTCCAAAATTGGAAGGCAAATAAAAAGAATGCCAAATTTGTTAATTTAAAAAAAAAGTCTCATGATTTTTAAGCCAATCTTATGATTTGGGGGGGGGGGGGGGGGCTGACTCATGATTTTTGAATGCTTGAGGGTGGCCTTTGATCTTTGCAGCCATACCCACATCCTTACATAACAATGGCAGCTGCTCTGTAGAGGGCGTTCTAGACAGGAGTGACATGCTGAAAGCTATGGGAGGAGACTATAATAGAAGCCTATTATGGCCTCACATTTCAGTGCTAATCTTTAAAGTATAAAGGCCTGGAGTCTTAACATCCCACACACCCTGCTGGGCGGGATTGTCTTTTGGTTACAGTAACTCAATGTTCTTCAGGGGCACTCATCCTAAATAGTAGGAAATCTCCCATAGGAAGGAAGGGATTCAAAGGCTCCAGGAGCTCTTATAAGGTTATTTAATGAGTCTGACTCCATGGCAAATCTGACTCCATGGCCGTGTCTCTTGTATTTGTGAAAAGTTATTCATTTTTGTGTCAGGGGTAGCCTTTGTTGAAGATATACAGGCCCAAAATCAGCACTGGTGTAAGCTTCAAAGAGCTGCATCTGTTTGCATCATTTAGCCCGTAGGGTACGTCTACACCGCAGGCTTGCTGCATGCTGTGCTAAGCTTTTGTTCCCAACCTCCCCCCCGTCAGCCACCCTCAAAGCCCTTAGATACATGTATTGAACCTGAGCTGGTTGTGCTCATGTGGGGGCACATGGCAGAGTGTAGGTTGAGCTGTGACCCCCACCCTGCTGGGCCACTTTATAGTGTGGAGCAGTAAGGGCCTGGTGTAAAGTCTCGTCCTCTGCTGCCATTCCCACAATTGCCTGTACCTGTATCTTCTGCTTTCATGAGCTATGGCAGGAGAAGGTAGGCAAAGACCTCCAAAATAACACTATACACCAACACCCCTTGATAACACTATTAGGAGGGAATAATGCCCCTGCTTGTCTCAACAGGAAAAAGCAAGATCTCCTCACCATCCTAGTGTCCTGCACCTCTCCTGTACATCTGACATTAAATATTCATTAACATGCCTCTGTGGTTGACCAAGGCCTGCAGAGCAAGGAAGTAAGTAACCTTTGCTTCAGCTAAATGTGTTGGTGGGCTAAAACCACTTCCACCTAAGTGTCTGGGGAGGACAGACAAGATCTCCCACAATACACCAGGATGGAACCAATTCCTAGAGTGGCTCCAGTTGGGCAGGAACTAAGAGCCCTGGGATGTGCCCCAGAAATCCTGGCTCCAAACATGTAGCTGCAGCTTTACAGGAGATGGTTTGTTTGGAGCAATGTGAAATCTTGGAAATGGGCTTGGCTACACTATACCCACATACAAGCAAGCCAGGGTGTGGGTACACATCCAATGTAGACGTAGTAAGTAAGGTGAAATAGTAGCTATGGTGGGCTATTGCCTGCATGATATTTTCATGTGTACACTGCTTTTTTCTGTCACTTTCTTTTTTTTCCCCTTTGCTCAGCGTGCAAAGTTCTTCTATTCCCACTTCATTCACCATGTCCTGGCAAAGCTCAGGACTCTCCTTTCCAGCAGACATTGGTAGGATTTGGTGACATGTTAAATAAAACTTTGTTGGGGGGGGAGGGCGGGGAAGCTATAAGGGCCTGATCCAAAGCCAATTGAATTTAACCTGAGTCATTCCATTGATTTCCTTGGGTTTTGGATTAGGCCCTGAATAGGTTTTGACACTGTAGGCTTGAACAGCTGAAATTCAGATGTTTGAGCAGAAGCAGCTGACAAATCAGAGGCACTTCAGCATTGGAAGGAAGAGAATGCAGCACGTACTGTGTAAGTATAGACAGCAGCGGAAACATCAGATGCATCCCCTCATGTGTGGAAAATGGCCCTTAATCAGTGCCCTGCAGATCACTTTCAGACTTCTTGTGCTCCCAGAATGCACTTTTCTGTGCTGATCACATGAACGTTTGGATACCTTGTATGATGGGCTGCTATGTTTTCATGCACACGCAGCAGCAGCTCTTCTCAAAACACTCAGATTAGACTTTAACCCTTTGCCTGGCAAATCAAGATTGTGCTGTCAATGGGCCAAATAAAGCCAGGGAGACAAGGTATAGCTTCACCTCCTCACTTGTTTCAGTGCAAGTCACTTGCAGGCTTCTCAATCCCCCATGCCTGCTTTCCTCAGTTAGGTGAGTGCAACCAGGTACAAGTGGTGGGGAAAGTTGGAAGATTCCTACTCTGAGCAGGAGTATGTGGTGAAGGGCCGAAGATGAGGTGCTGCTTATGAATGGGGGTACCCAATAGTTCTGAAAATCAGAAACACCAAAGTAAAAATCAGGACTAAATAAAGTCCTTAAACACCTTATTTTTGGGAGCAAAGGGACAGGAAAGGAGGACAGGCCTCTGTGGCCCTTGGCTTCATCACTGACCTATTGCCAGCTTAATATCCAATATATCTTCTCTCTGGGGCCCAAACCATGAACTGGATAATTAGTTAATATTTCCCATCTCTAACTTCTCTGACTGATGTGAGTAGCTGGAAACAGACATTGGAATTGCCTGTTCAAGACAGTGCTTATCTCCTTGAGCTGGAAGATAGGCCTGCGTTTTGTTTGCTGTTTTTCATGCTATGTTCCATGTACTTTCTCTTATGCATGTCTAATTCTCTCTCTATCTCTGGCCACACCTGCTTTGGGATAAGGTTTGCTTCTGGTTACCCCACTCCTGCGGTCAGAAAGCACAGACACCCGTTCCCAGTGCCCTCTCCTTGTGCATCCAGACAACAGCAGCCACAGGCCAGTCCAATGAGTTTGGCATTATGCAGTGTATCTATGGGTACAGAACTGGGGACCAGAGGGAGACCAGGCAGATTCAGAGGTTAGATACTCAGCCAGTAAGTGTTTCTTTCTTTTCCAAAAGAGAAAGTGAATTGAGTCCTGGTGAAAGGCAGCAGACTGGCAAGCCCTCAAAGACTAAACGCCCTCTCCTTATCCACTGCAAGGCAGTGCATGTTTTCCACCCACCCACACTGACCTGCCAATATGCCCACAGGGCCGGTTCCTGGGGCTGAGAGTATCTAGTGCAGGGGTAGGCAACCTATGGCACACGTGCCAAAGGCGGCGCACAAGCTGATTTTCAGTGGCACTCACATTGCCCGGGTCCTGGCCACCGGTCTGGGGGGCTCTGCATTTTAATTTAATTTTAAATGAAGCTTCTTAAACATTTTAAAAACCTTATTTACTTTACATACAACAATAGTTTAGTTATATATTATAGACTTCTAGAAAGAGACCTTCTAAAAACATTAAAATGTATGACTGGCACGCAAGACCTTAAATGAGAGTGAATAAATGAAGACTCGGCCAGCACTTCTGAAAGGTTGCCGACCCCTGATCTAGTGCTTATTCCAGCCTTTGGAGAGAGGCTGATTTGAATGTCTTAGCAATTATCTGGTTTCCTTGTTTTCCGTCACAGGTGTGCAGAGCACCGTTTTGCAACACCCCCTGGTTCAAGGTGAAAGTTTGCTGCCATCAGCATGTTGCTATCTGCCAAAGATAAACCGAAGCAGTCCAACCGGCAGTGCAAACACCACCCAGCCAAGAAGAAACCTGTAAACAAACCATGTTTCCTGTGCCCTCTAAAGGCACACAGGCACTGTTTGCAGATGGTGGAACAAAAGAGAGGTGTTTTAAAAACAAGTCTGAGGAAAGAGGGGGAGAGATCTTCTAATTAGGAATCAAGGTCTCCAAGGTTTTGGGAGTAAATCAGTTAGATAAGTGCCATACCAATTAAAGGTCATGCGGTTGTTACTACAATCCCATGTAAAGGAAAGCAGCTGACCCAGGAATGCTCCTGGCAATTATTTAAAGGTTTAATGAGATGAGCTTTGTAGAGATCTCTCCTGCATGAAAAGCTTTTGAATGTGCAGCCTACAGCCAGGTCTACATACAAGTTTGCAGGAGTTTGGTTAAACCAATTTAGTTAAATGGGTGTAAACAGATAGGTATAAACTAGCCAGGAATAAATTTAGGCTGGAAGTTAGAAGAAGGTTGCTAGCCATCAGGGGAATGAGATTCTGGAACAGCCTATGGATAGGAGTAGTGGAGGCGAGACAGCTAAGTGGTTTTAACACAGACATTGATAAATTTATGAATGGATTATATGTCGGGGTTGCCTGTGACAGCAGGGGACTGGACTCAATGACCCAGGAGGTCCCTTCCAGTCCTATATCCCCCTATGACGAAACTCTTATTTCAGCTAAAAGTCACTTATTTCAGGTTAGCTAAAACTTGTTCCTAATGGATTTAAGGTCCACCAAAATAAACCTGGTTTAAGCTGCAATAATAGTGTCCATACAGCTTTTTGCATCAATGTAATGCACTAAAACTCACACCCTACACAGAGCACTTCTGTGTGCAGACAAGCTCCAACATGAGCCTCTTTATACTGTGTACAGGGCCTGTTCAGTTCAGCTCCTTTCCCCTCCTAATCACCCAAATACCTCTGATATCACAATTCCACTCCTCAGTGAGCCATTTATAGGGGAGAAAGCAGAGGAGGAAGAAGACAGATAGGCAGGATGGTGGGTGAAGCGACCTCTCTTGGGTTAAGTTCCATTAACCTATGAGTATCAAGGGTGCCGGCTAATGTAACATATTTCATAATGACTAGGAGCCAGATCCCCACTGGTGTGAATCGGCATAACTCCACTGAAGTCATGCAGCTTATGCCATGCCCAGTGGATAAGAGCATTCATTGAAAGAAGAGGGGGCAAACCCTGGCCCGACAGACGTGAATAGGTGCTATCGGGCTAGGATTTCACCTGAGATTTTTTTTTCACCTCTTTTGGCTGCATTAAGGCTCAGGCATTCTCACCACTATGTCATCTAGTCCCACTAAGAGCAGCTCTAGAGAGCACAACGAGAACGCCTGTACCCTGCCTACCTTATGGCTCCCGCCATTCTTATCACTGATGGCAACTTTCCTAAACAAATACTAATATACACAAGGCTTAAGTTAAGACTTTATCAGTATGTGACTCATGTGGCATTGCAGATAGCTCCTGATCCAGGGGCTGGTTGAAGTACTTGGAAATATGCCACTTAAACATCCATAGACAAGCAAAGATGGCATTTGCCCTTTAAAAACCACCATGACTTGTGATTGATAAAATCAGGCCTCACACTTCCATAGCACCTCCTATCTGAAGAGCGAAACGCACTTTAAAAGTGTTAATGAACCAAGCTTTGTACCAGTTCTTTAAGGGACATACTAACACCATTTTACAGATGGGGAAACTGAGGCACAGAGTGGTGAAGTGACTTTGCCTAAGGTCCCGCAGCTGGGGCAGAGCTGGGAATAAGTCTGTGGCAGAGCTAGGACTAAGACCCAGACTCCCATGCTTTAGCCCCCGAATATACTATAATATATAATATACAATACTAGCCCCCTAATATAATCCCCCCACAACCAACTTTGCACAGAGATTAATGGATTTTTCATCAGGATCTTAGAGAGTATTAAGCCAGTCTTTAGTAAAGACTATTTAGAACTCAACCCTGTAGGCAATATGCCCTTGACCATTGTAACACCACATGCTCTCCGTATGGCAGTGTGTCAGGTACGTTGTTTAGCAAACACACCATGAATACCAATCCCTTGTGCTTGCATAGCATTCTGAGGCACAACCTAGCATAACTGATGCAATCCACTAATGGTTTTAGCAGTTTCTGTGTTGGTTGTTCGCTTTCGTTGTCACCCATCATTAGTGAATACTTGTACAGCATTTTGAAGATATACAGACCTATCTAAATGCTATTGTTCTTTTCACTAACACAGGTGCTCTCAACACATCTACAGGGTGGAAGGGCACATGCACGGTACAGACTCATATGTCTACACTGGCTATCGAACGACAAAACTTTTATCTTTCAGAGGTATTTTAAAAAAAAAACAACCTCCCCGAAAGACAAAAGTTTTGCTGATGACAAGCAAATGCTGCTTGTTGGGGGTGGAAGTTTTTTGTCAGCAGGAGAGCCAACAAACAGCGGCTACACAACATGACTTTTAGGGCATGGCTGTAGCTTCAGAGACTTCCCAGTTGAATTCCTGGATGAGCCCCCACTTGTAATGCCGACAGACCCTGGTCGTCACTGAACCGGGACCTCTGGAGCTTAGTGCATAAGCCTCTACCGCATGAGCTAAAAGCCAACTGGCTGTTAGCTAAGGCTGTAGAGCAGACTCATTTAACTCTCTCTAAGTGGTCTCGGTGCCACTAGATGGGATAGAACACCACACACCAGGAGACGTGTGGGTTACACTACCTCATTTCTAAAGCTGCTTCCTAATGTTCTAACTTCAGGGGAGATATATCTGAGAGTGATGTTGTGGTGCTGGTACTGGATTACTTGGTGCTGTGATGTTATTTAAACATACACAAGATCTTACACTTATGCCATGCATTTCGTATAATAGGATCCCAGAGGATAATACACTGGGCCAAGGCATTTGAGCATGTCTCCCTCTTGTAGCATGCCCCAACACATACTAGCTCTGAGCTAAAGAAAATGTATTTTAGCTCAGTTGGTAGAGGCCTGTGATTCTAGTCTTGAAGAACCTTGGGTCAATCCATACTGACGACCGTGGATTTTGTGTGAAGGCAGCCATGGTTTACAAGCAGCTATAAAACCCATGCATATAGTTATACATACACAGAGACAAATACTTAAGTTAACCCACAAAGCCACACCTGGCATAAAAAGCCCCGGCTGTTTAAGAGTTTAGGATGGAAAGTGAAGAATACACCATCATAATGAAAGTGCAGAGGGCTTTTCAGGAAAGAGCATGTAATTATCCAAAGTGGACTTCAGCCAGGATACCAAGGGTTAACTACTATTGCCAAAAGTGTTAAATTGCCTGGCTAACTTCCAGTCCAGATTTGCACAATAGGACAATCGCATTCCTTGCAGCATGAATGAGTTGATGTTGATGAGCTAATTCTCAGCCTTGCTCTTCTGGATGTCAACTCCGAAAATATGACTTATGGGTCTAAACAAACAAACAAAACCTTCCAGTTATCTCACTAATAATAACCCCTTGGATTTGGCTCCAGAAGTTTTGCATCATAGGGCTGATACACTAGTAATTCAGATGACTTGCTGAATCTCATCCAAGAGATCTCTGGGTCATGAGGGTTAAGACCTCTAAAATATAGATACTCTGGAGCAGGTGAACATAATAGTTCCTATGTTTCACAGGAGCCCCTGTGAGCATTATGCCAGATTCTAGAGCAATTCCTCATGTGCACCAGGCTCTAGATTTGATTCCTTGATTAGACTCCAGAAGGAGAATCTCCCGAACCACATTGCAGTATAGTCTAGAAACTTTCAGATATTGATTGATTTGTCTACTTGCTGATCTAGGTTCTTATATGGCCCCTGTTGCCATAATCTTGGAATGCCAAAATAATATTTTCCACATGTGCAAAGATCAGGGCAGGAGGAGGCGGCAGCCATTAGAACCAACTTTAGAAATAATATCCTTGACATATCGAGGGAAACAAATGAGTCACAAATGGAAGAGTGAGCAAGGATACCTGGGGGCAAATCTGTTCTTCTAAGCTAACCCAATCTTTCCCTGAACAACCTGGCAAAACAGCTAACTAATCCCAGAAGTAGTAACTACAGAAATAAATAAAATAAAAGAGCAAGATCGGAGGACTAGCCTCTCTCAAACTCCTTCTTTAGCGTGGTTTGCTAACCTGGATCCTGACTTTATATCCACCCTAAGTGAGCACAGAAAACCCCTTGTGTAAATCAGAGAGCACCTTTGTGGCAATAACAACTAGGAAGTGCTGACATGGGACCACTTCTGGCTTGATCATGCTAGCCTAGCTTATCCATGGAACAAGCACTGATTCAGTACCGACTTGGAGAGAAAAGCATCATCTATTGATTCATCAATGTGACTTCCAGCAGAAGGTTTTCCTTGGAGGTCTCCTGTTTCATGACTGGCCAAGCCTGGCCATGCTTGCCTTGCATGATCAGACAAGATCACAACACTTAGGTGACTGCCAAAATGCACTCAATTATAATTTTAGCCTTACTTTTTAAGGCAAAGCTGCCATTTGTATCTGTGTGCGCACTCATATTTGGAGCCTATCAGCATTGATAATGCCCCTCTAAGCACAGCAAATAGTGCTGGAAAAGTGCCAAAATAAACAGACTGAATTTTCAACAGTGCGAACAAGTTGGATCGCACTCCAACAATGTAGGCACTAAGGGAGTGGATCTGAATAATGCGACTTTCAAAACAAAATGGCAACACACCGAAAATATGACAATAACAACCAAATCACGGATATGAATGCTCCAGAACTTTAGCAAAAGGAATCATATTTTAAGCCAGGGCCAAAATTCTCTTTCAGATTCTTCACTGGAACCACTCTCTGGAAGCCATCCCCGAGAAAAGAACTGACCGTGTTTGTGCTTAAAATATATTACTCCTGTGCTGCAGTCACAAGTCCATCCTTATTTAAAAGAAGCGAAGGCACAGGATTGAGGAGTAGGTCTGGGTTCTAATTCCCGGCTTCGCCACTGATTTACAGCATGACAATGGGCTAGTCACATTGTGCCTCAGTTTCCCATCAGTAAAATGGGGGACAGTTTTATCTGACTACTGGGATGGTATGAATCTTAATACATTCTTTAATTATGCTCTCTACCTTCCCCTGCAGACAAATGCTTTCACATTCTTTTTCCTGGCTCCACAGCATGGCCACTAGTTTTTATACCTGGAGGAGGAGGCCTGCCAAAGGGTTTATTGATAGATGACACGAGACACTTCCTCTTTCCCAGTGGCAGAGCACTATTTCTGAAGCAGTCCCAGTTCAGATCTCTCACATGGCAATGGGGATCAAGCAAGACTTGCATTATATTTAGTGGGAATTCTGTGAATAATGGGAAAAGAATCCTGGACCTTGAGTTAACTGACTTTTCAGCCTGAACCTCCATGCTCCTGAATGATACAATGAAGAGCATCCTTGAGGTACTGTGTCTATTCAACAATATTGGTATTATACACATTTATGATGTCATGATATAGTTCCAAAGGATTTACACAGCATGCCTTTTAAGGTGTACTTATGTTCTACAAAGATACTCCGTAACCAGGACAACGGGGTATTCCAGACATATTATCCACAAGCAATCCGGCTGCTACACAGAGTGAGTTTGTATTTCAAAGTCAAGCTGTATGCTTTGTATGTCATCAACTTTTGTCACCGCCACCCCAATCATACCGAATCTGCAATCACAACTTTGTGTAATAATTTACTGTACAGCAGGGGGAAAACCTGTCTCATCTTACCTTCCCTCTTTCTGTCTTCTTCCTAGCCCACCCCTTTGTTCTGTTTTTGTCCTGTTTTTCCAATCAATTCTTTCAACAGTACAGAAAGACATAGATTTCCCCACTGCTTTTGTCCTTACAGCTTTCTTTAACTCTTTAGTAGTGATAATAGCAAAGAACGGTTACTTACCCTTAAACTAACTATGATTCTTCATTAAGCATTTTTCCATGTGGATCCCACTTTTGATGGGTGAGGTTACTCAGAGAAAGCGTTTAGTGAGAGAAGAGGGTGGGACCGTGGGACTTAGGATAGAGCATTGTGGAACCAGTAGGGAAAATGGGGGAGGGAAGTATGTTCAACCAAAGAGACACAGCAGGAAAGCCAGGGAGAAGACCATGTCATGAAAGCCAAGGAAGGAATGGTCAAGCAGGCGAGTCCAATCAACACGGCAGATGGGACAAGCAGGTGAAGCAGATGCCTTGAGAGTTGGCTAGAAAGAGATCAGAACAGTTTCAGAAAGTGTGGCAGGGAATCCAGGATGGAGGTGGAGGAGAGGAATTCAAGATGCAACAGCGGTAGATAGCTCACTCAGTAAGTCTGTAGGTGATGTGTAGGAAGGGAGATGGAGGGGCAGTAGGTGGGTAAGGAATGGCTTCAATCATAATTACAAAGAACCAAATTCTGAGAGGTGCCAATCTCCCTGCAAGTTATTGTGAAAACATTGACACAACTACCAACCATTATTTATGCTCTAAAATTCTCTTTATTAAAATCCTTGTTAAGAAACACAATCTGAAACACTTTGCAATCAGTTGCACAGATCAGTTAATACTGGTGACACCACCTACATAACTCAACAAGTTCTAACAAATTCCCAATTGTTTACAAGGCAAAACTTAAATTAACAAGATTCTATAAGCTCAATAAATAGTATGTCTGGTCCAGTTCAAGTATAATTAAACAAATCACAGCCTTAATCGAGAATAGAAAAACCCTGAATATAACCAGCCTGACACTAATTTAGTGTTCAAGCCAATATTAAAATGTGTTAAGTCTTATGGGGCTAATGTTTAGATTTTTTTTTTTTTAATTTTTAATCTTGAAGAAAGCAAGTTGCATTGTGACATTAAAGACTATTTGAGATCAGCAGATAAAAACAAGTTCACTGTTCAGAAAGGCTGCAGCCTTTGTGAAATCTTTGGTTGAGACATGTTGAAGTGATTCATAAATATCATGGAAGCTCTTCTTTAAATAATAATAAATAATTTTTTGGCTAGACTTGAGACTGCCTGGTGCTATACATATATTAATCAGAAATGTAAATTGTTGAAGAACTATGCCGACTAGAAAAATACTACATCTTAGATTTTAAATATAGCAAGTCAAAAGAGAAACAGCACATTTTACAGCAGTTGAAAGAGGCAAATAGCTACCTGTACAGGTGCGTTGCCGCTCAGCAGAATAGGTATTACAGTGATAGCTAGGGGTTAAATGCCTGCCAGCATTGCCTCTATGGGCTGTTTTGATGGAAAGACATTATATTGCAGGTCTCTAATTGCGTTGGGCTGAAAGTTGATTGCACGGATTGTTAGACTGAATGCTAAGACTTAGAGGTTCTTTTCAACTGCTTTTGAATACAGGGATTTTGCAAAATAAAAATAAAATTCTCAGGACTACAGCTGCCTTTTTGGCCACATTCACGTGCTGTTTTGTCAGATTTTCAAATCCCCCCTGAAAATGCCTGGATTTGATCACAGTTGTGTGCATGTGCACACGCAGATGCCTTTCTGGAGGCTCTAAACATTTGGCCCTGCACCCCAAATACAGTAATTAGGCCAGAATCACCCCCTTGGGTTCTGCCCGTGGAACCTGGGTTTGCAGGCTGTCAAAGGAGGAAACTCCACATGGAAAGGGGTGCCCCCACTTTTACAGGGGGGATTAGGACCAGCCAGCACAAGCAAGGCGATCCTGGCTGGCTGAGAGGTGTGCTGACTCAGCACGGCTCCTGGGCTGCCCCTCAAGCCCCCAACCTTTGGAGCCCTGGCTGGAAACTGAAGCACTCTTCCTCAGGCAAGATCTCTGGGGAGGGAGCTGTAGGATACCACCACCAACCCGCAACAAAGACGGATTCTGCACTTCTGATGCAACTGGCCCTGCGAGCACAAGGTGAAATATGCAAGGGGTGCAGCACAGGAGTGAATCTGGGCCTTAGGGTTTAATATTTGGGGGGTAATAAGTTGAATCGCTCATTTAAGTCTGACAATGAGCCCCTGGGCAAACACAGAAGCTAGGTTTAATGGTTTTACTCCTGCTGACCAGAATGGTTTCACTGTCACCTTCTACTTCCCCTATTTGTTTGCATCCATCTGTTGTCTCTCACTTTGAACTCTGGTTGTAAGTTCTTTGGGGGCTGGAACCTCTCGGTGCTACTGAAATACAAATGGATAATATTACTACTACTCTTCATACTTGAGTTTGGCTGGAGATAAGTTGCTAGAGGCATGGGGATTTGGGGCACTATCAGCCCCACCTCCCATCCACTTTAAGTGTAACCAGGTGATCTAAAAATCTACCACCACTCTGGTGAGTGCTCCAGTTCTGGAACAGTCTGAGATATAAAAATTCGATGCTTGCTCCTTAGGTGATTCCCCTCCCCACTCATCTCGTGCTATCAGGCAATGAGAGTAATTCTTCACATTCAGTCTATGCATCACTGCCCTAACAGCTATGCCTTGGACAGTAACTACAGAATATTTACTTCCCTTTTCATGATTTTACATCTTGCAATAAAAATTGTGGCTTAACAAATCTCATCAAAATGTAATAAGAAATCTTGTAGCAAGAAGAATTTGCTTTTCAAGATTTTTTGTTTCAATTAATTGAGGAATAAAAGCCATGTTTTAAATAAATTTGGACCCAAATCCTGTCACACCTGAAATCTGGTGACGCTCAGATCTATGCCTAAATATTGTGTCTTCCCTTCTTTCTCTCTGATGCACCAAGCCAGACCTGGAATCCACAGAATACTGAACTTTGGAGAAAAATGAATCCAAGATTTGCAGCTTGCACCCAACTCTGGCTGAAATAAATGGAATGCCTGCACCATCTAATTGAAAGGGAACTTGCCAAACAACAAAATGCAGCCAGCAGATATGATACTGAGCTGAAACCATTTTCAGAGAAAGAAGAATATGGCTGCTGGTGCAGGTGATATGGAGCAGTTTTGGCGGATTGGCCACTTTGCAACATTAATGTTGTTCTCTGTGATGGATAAGCCATTCTGTGGGGAAAATATTTACTGTACACAAAATCCTATTGCATTAAGTGAAACATCTAATGCCAGACATTTCAGTGGCCCTTAATATGGTCAATATCAGAGCTGGACAAAGAATGGGGAGGGGGGGGGAAATCTGCAAATTCTCCCATTCTCCGTTTTTTATCCAAACTTCAAACATTTCAAAAATTTTCCTACCACTTGCCTGGAGACATGGTTTGTGGTGCATTTTGTAAAAGCATAATTCCAGGATCAAATCTGGCATCAGTTTTAGTACATATTCACTTTGCTACACAAAGCCCATTGAAATTAACCAGAAATCTAAATAGTGCATTTCAATGGGACTTTACATTATATTAAGCAATAACTCTGAGTATAAACAATGCCATAATAATAATATTTATAGTTGCTGGTGCATCCTGTGTTCTCACTACAGCATTCTGTGAACAGTTGTTACACTTGCCATAAAAATTCAGGGGAATGAATACAAAAACTTAAAACAACATTAAGTGTCTGGCTTATTTCCATAAAGACCAGGAAATTCAAGATGGCCAAGATTAGAAAAACATGTTTTAAACCCCCCCAATGAGAATGGATAAAGAATTCTACAAGTTACATAAGCGAAACGTCTAGCAG
Source organism: Trachemys scripta elegans (assembly GCF_013100865.1). Classification (NCBI taxonomy): domain Eukaryota; kingdom Metazoa; phylum Chordata; order Testudines; family Emydidae; genus Trachemys; species Trachemys scripta. The sequence goes on from NC_048304.1 coordinate 117,783,266, forward strand.
ATATAAAGCTTCTTGTGTGAGTTTAATCTAAGACACAAAGTGGACACACTTTTAGAATTTTCCCAAGGAATATTTCCAAACACAGAAATTACCAAAGAGCACCAGCCCACAGGATATAAAGCACTGGAGAATGAAGGCAAATAACTTTCAGCCTGTATTGGATTTCAATTGTACGCTCCTAGAGACAGGGACTGTGACTTCCTCGATCTTTGTACAACATCGAGTACATGGACAACATTCGAAAATTAAAAAACGATGATGATTATCATCACCAAGCTCTAGGTGCACATATCCTGAGGCCACTGGGGTTTACCTTATGCCATCTAACAGCACTAGCACAATGGCTTTAGGTCTCTTAAACAAGGCCTATTGTTCACTATACTAATGAGTGACGTGACTTAAAATATATTCATGTTAAAAGCTTCATTCAGGACATTTCTTTTCAGATCATTTCCACTGGAGGATGCTAAATTCTTCTAAATACTCAGCCTGACCTACTGTGTGGCATCTGAGAATCCCTGAGAATTCTGAGTTAGTATAGGAAGCCGCTCCCAACACACAGCCTGAGAAAGAATAGCTGTGCTTGTTACGGATACGCCAGGACTGCTTCCCCGTGGGAAACTATTCCAGGCATTATGGTTTTTAATGGCAAACCCTGGGCATAGATGCATAGAACATGCTGTTTATTGTGCTTTCCTTCCTCCTGCACAGTGCAAATTGATCACCACACCATGTAGATCAACAATGAAATGTCAGCATTCACTCATTTACAACTCTTCTAGTTGAGCGACATCATAGCTTTTTCTTCTCAAAGTGGGGAACAATCCCAGCAACGTCCTGTGGCAGATTGCTGTCTTCTTCATTCATTTTCAGACTCTCTTCTGCAAGTTGGGATAGATACTTCTGTGACCAAAGGAAAACCAGAGGTGGCATTAGCAAGATTGATAATACTCAGCACAGAGTGCTTTATAGCTTCAAAGCCCTGTCACTAGCCCTTAACAACCCTGGGAGATAGAACCCACAGACATTCTGTCTACACTAAGGAAATTTAAACTGGTGTATCTGTATTCATGTAGATCCCCTAGAGCAAATTCCCTTAATGCTGACAAGACCAGGGAGGTTAAGTGACTTGCTCAATGCCACCCAGGAAGTCAGCAGCAGAACCAGGAGGACTACAGTTCAGGATATCCTGGCTCCCAGTCCCATGCTCAATCTACTAGACCTTTTCTCCTGGCAACTAGAAGCTGATTGCTCGATTCTGCTCTCACATTGGGGTAAATCAGCAGTAATGCCACAGACGTGAACAGAATTACACTGGTATTGAAGTGGTGGGATTGAGAGCAGACACTGTTCCTGAGATATGATTGAAAACATACGTTACATTTGCAAAGCATCTGACTTAGACACATACCTTTTGATGTATATAAATCTATTTCTTTTAAGTGGAAGGAAAAGTGAAGCCAACAATCATCACTGATAGAATTTAACAATCTGGCTGGAGTATTTGCTTGTATTGACTTGTTTTATTATGATGGAGTTCAAGTGCCTTAAATATCAATAATATAGTGCGATCCTAAAATCTATTAGCAGCCAGTCACGCTGCTGACTTACTGGCAACGCCCTTGGGTGGCAGAGGTGCACACAAAATGGAAGGTGGAATGACATGGGCGTGAGAGAGGCATGCAAAAATTTTATACTCAAATTCAACCCCGGTGAATGGCATGAGAGGCAGAAGGGAACAAAACTTCCTCATCACAAGTAAAATGTTCCTCTCTGTGGATCCTGACCAAGCAAATGCCAGTTACTCAAAGTCTTGAAACAGATTCGTTAGCACCATCAGTCTACGTACAGCTGTGATGAGAAATTACATACATCTCTAGCTATGAACAACTGCTCTGGTCTAGGACTGGTCATTTAAAAACACTGCTCCAGGGGGGAAAACAGAATCCTCATGGCAACTCCGCAGCAGGCACCTGCTACGTGTCTCTCCTTTCAGTGGTGCCTGTGTATGACCTGCTGTTGCACCGTCTATACGGTACACTGCATAAACTCACAATGTGCAGGGCAGGATTAACTTTTGGGGGCCCTGGAGCCCGCCCAAAGGCCCCGCCCCTGCACTCCTCCCCGAGGCCCCGCCCCTGCTCTCCACCCATGCTCCGCTCTGAGGTCCTGGCCCTGTTTGGCCTCTTTCCCACCAGGCCCCGCCCGTCGCTCACACGAGGGGTGTGTGGAGAGGAGTGAGGTGGGGAGGGGGTGAAGAGGGGCCAGGCAGGGAGGGATTGGAGAGGTGTGAGTGGGGGAGGAAGAGGGGGAGGGTGTGGAGAGGAATGATTGGGGGTGGGGCTTCAGGGGGAAGAGGCCAAGTGGGGGTAGGGCCTTGGGGTGTGGCCACAGTCCAGGTGACAGGGCATCTTCTGAGTGTGGGCCCGTCACTATTGTAAACTCAGTACTGACTATGTGGCCTTCATTTTCTAGAGAAAGGGCAAAACTCTTTACGTTTCATGTGTAGCAGGAGGTGACTCAAAACTATTCTTCAGCTTCCAGAGGCAACCTTCCCTCCCCCCCCTTATTTTTTTTTTTTTTTTGAGGGGAAGGGGTAGTCACTAGTCCATTTTTAAACCCCAAACGTTGCCTGCCAAGATCCTTAGAGCTGCTCTTAGATTGTATACCATGATGATTGCCACTGCTGTAATCTTGAATAGAGAGCTGTGGCCTGCGGAAACGCAGCACACAACACTCGGTCTTGATCTAACTGGACAAAATTCCACATGGCTGCAGGCAAGAGTAAATATTACAAGAGTCTTTGGATAGACATGGAATTCATTAAGGTTGGTTTAATTTATCTTTAAACCATAAACTACATTTAATTACTAGCACACATAGATGGAACATATAACCCATAAGCTGATTTTTTTAAGCTATTGCCTACCCAATGATGGTTGAGATTTTCAAAGCTGACTAGGGGTTTAGCCACACCCCCTTGTTGATTTCAATACCATCTCATGTGGCTAAAGCCCTTCTCCGCTTTGAAAATCTCAATCTAAAACCCCCAACTGCTATTTATCACAGAACTGCAGCAAGAGGGAGAAAATACTTTTTTGGTTTAAACAGAAATCCACTACAAAACGTACACAGAACAACTGCTCTGGTCTAGGACTGGTCATTTAAAAACACTGCTCCAGGGGGGAAAACAGAATCCTCATGGCAACAGAAGGCAGTCAGGCATTACAATGCATTCCATAAAACCTCTCTACATTTATATGTAAACCAGAATGAAAGTGGCTTTGAAAATTGTTTGGCATTAATCTAATTCTGCGGTTCTCAAGCTTCATTGCACGTTGAACCCCTTCTGACAACAAAAATTACTACACGACCCGGGGGGGGGACGGGACCCGAAGCCTGAGACCTCCTGAGCCTCACCGCCCCAGGCAGAGGGGCCCAAGAGAAGCCCAAGGATGGGGGGGGGGTCCGTAATCTGAGCCCCACCGCCCCGGACTGAAGCTGAAGTGTGAGCCCTGCTGCCCAGGGCTGAAGCTCTCAGGCTTCGGCTTTGGCCCCAGGTGGTGGGGCCAGGGCTGGCTCCAGGCACCAGCTTACCAAGCGGGTGCTTGGGACGGCCACTCCAGAGAGGGGCGGCATGTCCAGCTGTTCGGCGGTAATTCGGCAGACGGTCCCTCACTCCTGCCCGGAGCGAAGGACCTCCCGCCAAATTGCCGCCGCAGATCGTGATCGCAGCTTTTTTTTTTTTTTTTTTGGCTGCTTGGGGTGGTCAAAACCCTGGAGCCGGCCCTGGGTGGGGCTCAGGCTTCGGCTTCATCCCTGGCCCCCAGCAAGTCTAATGCTGGCCCACTTTGGGGTCCTGACCCACAGTTTGAGAACCACTGGTCTAATTTAAAATATAATCTATCGACTTTAGGTACTTATCCGGCCCCCATCACCATAACCTTTAATGTGTTTAATGTGGGGGGAAGCAGTGTATACGCTATTATCTTCAGTTGGAGAACTGAGACACAGAAAGGCTAAATGACTTGCCCAAGGTCAGACAGGAAGTCTGTACCAAAGCAGGTATGCTGGTGCCCTAGACCATCCTCCTTCTTCTATATCCACTCACCTCAATATTTAATTACTAACCCCCGGACCATCCTCCCTCTATAATCACATCTTAACAAGCAGACTGGGCCTTTTCTGTGAGTGATCCTCAACACCGGAACTTGATTTTCCCCCTTGGTGTGGCTGAATATGTTCCAGACAAACTGCACACCCCCATCTTTTCTTCTTGGGGTGGGGATGCACCGAGCAGGGTGGATGAAGAATGCACAAAGGTATGGTTAATAGTGATGCTGTTATGAACAGGGATTGTTGATATTCTCCAGTGAATATCTAAAAAGTGACCAAGGTAGGGTTGGGTTTGATTTATTTTTGGATATGCCAATGATCTTAGTGCAATATTGTCTAGTGTGTGCGTGGAAAAATACCCAGAGCAAGGGGTGGGGATTTAAAAGTAAATCTAAATAAATACATAGGACATGGCATTCTTCTTCAGTGCCTTCTAGCAATTGTTATGTAGCATTGCGCTGCTCTGTTGGACAGCTGCCATGTTCCACATCAGAGATGGTTGCATTTCAGTGGCCCATGAAGCCACCCTCAGATCATTTATGTATCATACACATAATGCTTTGAAATTCCTCAAGTTGAAACATACTGTAGAGACTTAAATTGGCACAGAAATAAAATTATACAAATTCTAAAAGGGTAACAAATGTAGCTGCCATGAAATTAAGACATCAGTAGTGGTGGCAGGCTCTGTGCAATCTGTCCCAGAAAGAAGTGCCTATGCTCTTCAGTCCTCACCTGAAACACCCCTACTATTCCCTAATTTTGGGACTCTTAAGAGGAGAGACTCAACTGGGCCAAATTGTGTGCTAGTATTTTTGCGATGAGCACTTCTCACCTCATTTCACTTGTGAGCCATGATTTGAGCACAGGGATCCAGAGGTGACAGGCTAGTGTGCTGGCCGGCAGCACTGCACAAACCATTTGATTTCTATACATTTGTCAGCTTAAAAGATTTAAAACTGTCCATTTCCATGCCAGTGAATTCTGTGCGCACCATGAAAGCAGGGCCACCCAGAGGATTCAGGGGGCCTGGGGCAAAGCAATTTCAGGGGCCCCTTCCATAAAAAAAGTTGCAATATTATAGAATACTATATTCTCATGGAGGCCCCTGTGGGGCCCGGGGCAAATTGCCCCACTTGCTCCCCCCTCTCGGTGGCCCTGCATGAAAGTCCGTTTTATAGCACCAGAGAGTTTTACTCAGTCTGACCCATTCGTTAGTAGAAGCAGGACTAACACTAATTACACGTGTGTTTTACCTGAAGATTTTTGTAGTGAACAGTACTTCTGCAGTGGCTTGTTTTAGCGGTCTCTTCATTCGTGTAGAAAAGTCCACAAAGCTTGCAGTAAAACCCAGTTCTGGGCACCACAAATTCCACACCTACCAAACAATTTTGAATCACATTAACATGGTTTACTTTCAAAGAGAAAAATATAATTTAGTTCAATGATAAAGAAACAAAGGCTAATCCCAGATCTACTACTTTCAAGTTCACCTGAAAGGACATCAAATTCTGTAACACTGACAAATGACGGTGAAAAATTACAATTTAAAACATCATGCGTCATGCATCTGACGAAGTGGGTATTCACCCACGAAAGCTTATGCTCCAATACGTCTGTTAGTCTATAAGGTGCCACAGGACTCTTTTTGCAATTTAATACATCATGTACTGCAAATACACATTGTATACATTCTCTTAGGTATTATATGTATTTATACATTATCTCAGATAATATATGCATGTATATTTATTGAGAATACATGATGGTATAGCCCAAAGGGTTGGGATAGTCACAAGACTTACTAGGGGCAAAGGTCACAACTGAGTTATATAGGTCATCCCTAGCGAGTGCCAATAATATCCTTATATTAGATCACACCACAGTTTCTGTATGTTCATGATCTATGGTTGTGTAATGTAATCGATCCATTCGGGGCTAAATCACTCTAATTTTTCATGTCACATGCTTAGAAGCTCCTTACTGTACAGAGAACTCACTTGAGAGATCTCTCTGCCCTCAAGATTTCCTTGGCACTGAGCAATGCTTCTACCAAAGCCCAGATAATTTCTTTCTGAATGTGTCAGTCCCCCTATGTTTTAGGCCTTGGAATCCAATGGCAGTTATTTCAGCTGTTCAGTGTCATTAATGAACACATAGTCCATTTATCTGGAATAATCATCAATAATCTGGAATAAAAATCTCAGTTCTTTCAACATTTAACCATGTGTTACTTACTGTTTCTTTTGATTCTCCTTGCATTCGTTCTGAGAAACAAATACAATAAGTAGCCTTAAAGTGACACCTTGTTGTACATTCAAGGTATTGCAATGGACAGTGTCTCATGAGGAGAGAGACCTAAATGTTTAGACATACCTAGAGGAATGCTAAGTTCAGTGAAAACATCCTCTTGTTCCCAAGATGGTGAAGAATGGGTTCTTTTAGATTTCACCTCGGAGAATTCAGGAGATTTAATTTCCAGGTACCTAGAATTTACTTAAAGGAATAAAAGCATTGAATGAAAACAGTTTAATGAAATATGACAACTTCTATAATCCCCTTTCAAACTTTTTCTGAATGAGGCCAGAAGTTAAACATGACCTGGAAATGGAATATTTCCATCCAATCTGGATGCTTAAAACAGTACAGCTGCCAATCGCTAACCAATAAGAAACACCACATATTAACTACATTTTTTTTCTAGAGACAATTTCATGTTCATTACTGCTCTTCTGTTTATATTTTAAACTTTTCCATTTTGGTAATTGCCCCCTTTCATTAGAGAGAGTGTGTTAAAACTGGAGCTATACTTACTTTATGCATGCCTCAGTATTACAGGATACTGACAAACACTATTATTCTGTATTTATATGTTAAATCAGTGCAGGCAGCAGATTTAATGCATGGGAAATATTGTGTTGATTTACTGGGAAGGATTAAGGCTGGTAAGAAAGATATCCTTCCTCCCCGTTCCAGACATGTGAATTGCTTATATATTATGTATAAAATACAGAGCCACTCAAGATCCCAAGTCACTACAGCATTACAACAGAGATGCAGGATTAAGAATAAAGGGCTTGATTCTGATTCTGCAGTTCTTCCAGACACTACTGTCCTTACTCAGGTATTTTTCCTGACAGCTAACGTTTTTAAATAGGCAGGTATGATTAATCTTACCCTCTGAAAATATTTTCTGGCTTTGTGTTACCATGTGCCTTGCCACAGCAGGTTATATTAGAGGGAACATCTAAGAAATAATGGTACTTGGTTAGTACCCACCCAAGTCCCCACACAAAGTCACGTGCTTGCATGAACAAGGACAGAGAAGTAACAGTCTACAAACTATTTTCATCTTTTTGCATGGTGGGTAAGAAACAGCCATCCTGAGTTTCTTATGTGGGCGGGAGCCAGACAGATATAAAATATCCCTCGGTTATTTGTTGACCCTGCAGGAACTGGAGTTCTTCTCATTGACCATTCAAAGTACTTAGCAGGGGGCTACAAGAGTTCAGCTCAACTCACGTGAACCCAGATGTGACTGTTACAGCCGATTATTGCAAGTTGCTTATCGTATTTCCTTTACACCATTTGACTAAAAGCCTTTAAAGGATTAACAGGGCTCTCATGGCAGCAGGGTTCTTTTACTGAGCTACTCCTAGGAAAATCTTGACACTATTAGCAACATTTATTCTTGTTAGCAGCAGATTAAAATCTAATGCATCTTGCACAGATAAAAGCTCTCCACCAGCAGAAAAGAAAACACAGAAGTAGTTACCCCGCGTCTCTTGACACTCTTGGCTTCCACGCGTTGTTTCTTCACTGGAGTTTTTTACAAGCATTTCCATGACTTCTCTACTCTCTGTTTCTTGTGATCCCATCTGCTTGTAATGATCCACAAAAGTGCCAGAGAGCTGGTGCGTCTCTCCTTTCATTTGATCAGAAGGTATCTGTCCATCCTCCAGCTTTACGTGAATATCAGAGCTCTCCTCTATTTTTCCTTCCTTTTTGTGGTAATTAGAATCCCTAAGAGCTCTGTCTTCTTGTGATCCAGCTGGCTTCTGTTCAGTGTCCAGATTTAGGCTTGATGCTTCGGTAACTGCATCATCATCATCAGCTTCTGGACAGCCACCGGAAGCAGCTATGCTTTCCTTTGCCGATCTGAAGCTCGTTTCTGGAGCTTCCTGGGCAGATTCGCCTTCACACCTGTTTATCTGGCTATGGTCTTTTTCCAGTTCTAACGTGCTAGTTACATACTGATGCGTTTCTGAGCATGCTTTGTCTTTTGGATCAACTGGAACAATTTCTTCAAGTTCAGTTATATCCGGCTCCATAATAAAGTCGTCTTCTCCCACTTCATCCACTGTGACCAGTTCTTCCATGTTAGCTGGATACCAGGCCTCACCTTCCATCTCACTTCCACTTTCCCAGTCTCGCTCCTGCAGCAGAGAGGGAAACGGGTTGGGAAAGATGTCATAGATATATATCTTCAATATTAGGGAATGGGCTTTGGCGTAGTGATCACAAGTGATGCTTTGGACTGGCCATCCCTCATGTCCTACCATGTCCACAATTCCTAGGAACGGTACACCATGGTACCATGTTTGATTTACTCTGTGTACGTGTAGGGAGGTGTATATGTAATCCACGTGCTAATAGGGAGATATTTCTTTAGAGAGAAGCGGGAGAGGAGTGAGTTGTGTCTGGGTCATTCTTGCTAGGCAGATGTCCAATTAGCACTCCACACCCAGAAGTTTCTGGAATTGGGTGTGGTAGCTGGACTCATAGACTCCACTGAGAACAAGTAATCAGGGCAGCTGCTTTACAAAAGGACATGTGACCTGCTGGGAGAAGCTTAGCCATGGCACAGAAAGCAGGCTGGTTTCCCTTAACTCTGAAGCACCGTACAGCAGGTTAGGAGTATTGTTAACTTTCCAACACAGGGAAGCCTGGCCATGTTAGAAAGAGGAAACTGGGAGGGGAAACTAATGTCTTTCATTTTAGTTACACACCTTGAGTGTGATTTGATTTTAGCCAAACCGTTTTAGTTCAATTGTCTGGTTCAGCAACTTTTTTCTTATTTAAATGGGATGATGGGGAAAGTCGTCTATATCTGGCTAGTCTCAGTTTTGTATTTTTCTTGTAATAGGGTTATTGATTTATATACTTAATACCGATTGGCTGATTAATTAGCTAGCTAGCTGAGTGATTCCATAATCCAGTAGAGGAGGAGAAAGTCTGCTTGGGTTCCAGTTGGAGATTTCTACAAGCAAGAGGAGGGATGATATTGCTACAGAGCTTTCAGCTCAGCAGACTGTCTAGAGCCGATGAACAAAGACTCTAGCTGAGACAGGTAAACTCAGCCTAAGCTGTTGGAACTCTGAGTTACTCCTCACTGTGAGTTTGTGGGGACCGACCTGTTTAGATCTAATTTGTTTCTTTTGTTTATATTTATTGTGACAGACCCAGACCAGTGGGGTACAAGAGTCTGGTAGAGGGCAAATATACTGGTCCCTGGATGAGTAGTTTTCTGTTCCCTGAGTGACCAGAGAAAGGGGCTGCACTAGAGTAATCAGGTACCTGCTAGAACCAGTTAAGGCAGGCAGGCTAATTAGGACACCTGGAGCCAATTAAGAAGAAGCTGCTAGAATTAATTAAGGCAGGCTAATCAGAGCACCTGGGTTTTAAAAAGGAGCTCACTTCAGTTTGTGGTGTGAGGAGCTGGGAGCAAGAGGCGCAAGGAACTGAGAGGGTGTGCTGCTGGAGGACTGAGGAGCATAAGTGTTATCAGACACCAGGAGGAAGGTCCTGTGGTGAGAATAAGGAAGGGGTTTGGAGGAGGCCATGGGGAAGTAGCCCAGGGAGTTGTAACGGTCATGCAGCTGTTACAGGAGGCACTCTAGACAGCTGCAGTCCACAGGGCCCTGGGCTGGAACCCAGAGTAGAGGGCGGGCCCGGGTTCCCCCCAAACCTCCCAATTGACCTGGACTGTGGATTCTTCCAGAGGGGAAGGTTTCTGGGCTGTTCCCCAACCCACATGGTGAATCTCTGAGGCAAGAAAATCCGCCAATAAGCGCAGGACCCACCAAGATAGAGGAGGAACTTTGTCACCTTATGTATAATTGTGGAGATAGAGTATGTGGATTCTGAAGTAGCCTTATTAGGTAGTAGAAATTAAGCTATTATTATTATTGTTTCTTGATTATTATAAGATTGTATGAAGTTGGTACTTAAGAATTAAGTTCATTCCCTTTGTTCTTTTTGGACTTGATTGTGGGGAATCCTTGCTGAAAGTCCTCCATGACTGATCTCTGGGTCTGCATGTGCTCTTCTATAGGAGTTGTGTTTAACCACTCGGAGAGTTCCCCCACTGTTACATATACACAGACCACTTTACAATAGCCACATAAATGCTTCTAGCACTGCACTTCTTTGGGGATATTTTGTAATTCTCTGGGTTGCTGAAATCTCCCCATCTCAGTCTTATGTTAATTATCACCATGTGCCACAACTGCCCAGAAATCCACAACCTGTTGTACCTAATTCTTTGAATAAGTCTTTCTTCAGGCCCAGAGGAAATTCACTTACCTACCCCTCTGGGGACATAGGAGCCTTGCCAGCAGAGACTGCTGGGGGAATGTGCTGAATTTGTCCACTCCCCATCATCACCATGGCCAACCTCTCCCCAACCAACAGTGTCATTTTTTTGCCTGGCTGCACACTACCTCACGCTCCTACAGAGAAAGGAAACTTGTGACTACCTACTGCAGTCACTTCCTTCCCCATGGACCCTCTGCCAGAGATTCTGCTGGCAGAAGCTGGCTTAGACCTTGGAGGAAGTTAGCCTTTAGAGTTCCACTAAGATTTGAATCTCCTGGAATACTAGATAAATGCCAAATAAAATCGCAGGATGGTACTAATTATAAACTCAGTATCCAACAGTGGACCTTCATTCCAAAACATTAGCACTGGCTTTCAGAATGGCACCTATTAATTACAACACCTGCTTACTTTTAATGCATACTTGGAATAAGTTAGATTTTAACTCCCAGAATCATTTTATGTGCATAAGAGATTAAAAATCTGTGTTTCTCTCCTCTTTGGTCATTTCATATGAAGCCTGGCAGTGTCCTAGGGTAGACAGACTGTTCTGGATCAGGAGATCAATTTTCTACTGCACCAGATACTGATAGCTACCACAATCGACCATCAGCTGGAGAATTTCGAAGACTATGTCTCTGTGCTACTGCAACGGGAGGTTTGTAGTGAAATTATTTAATTAAAGAGAAATATTTAAAAAGAGGTTGTCTACAGTCCATCTAATGCCATCATTCTGGAAAGGCTCCATCTCCTGTCCCATCCTTTGCTGTAGCTCCAAAATGACTGCCTCTTTTATTTTTGGACACACTGTACAGTTATGTAGTCTTTTTAGGCATATGTTCCTTCACATGCATAGCACTTGGCAGCAGCAATTAAAAGTAATCTATACAGGCATACAGCAACTAAAAAAAGAGCCTCTCAAAACCCTGTCAGGCAAAAGCTATCCATAGAAGCAGAGTTCAATATGAGGTAAGTTAATTTAGACATCCCCTCTCAGAGTGTCTGAGAAATGGCATTCAATGGGGGTGTAATATTTCTGTCTGCAAAATTTGCTGACACATTCATGTGTTGCTGCATTTTATACTAGAGACTAAACCCAGTTAACACACAGCTTACCTTCTCTTTTCTTGTGCTTTCCATGGAATCTGCTGAATCTTTTCCTTGTTTATTTGCTGAAGGTGAGGTCTTCTCTGTAATATGCTCCTCTTTCCCAAGCTAAAACAAATACAATATGTTTATCTGTAGTGACACTCAGCAGTAATCCTAAACAGAGAGATTTCCATTCTGGTTCTATTCTGAGTCTTCGTGAGCAAAGGCATTCAGCATGGTCCCATTCCTTATTCATCAAATTTGTACAAGTGAACTGTACTCTGGGGAAACACCCAGAGATTGGAGACTTCTATCTAGCAAAGCTGGACAGAAAATTTAAAAAAAAAGGAAATTTTGAGGAAAAAAATGGAAATGATTGAAAATTCATGAATTTCCAATCTTCCTTCTTCAGTTTTCCAACCAACCCTGGTTTATAATGATTGAATGCAGTGTAAGAAGGAGGGCCCAACCCACTGATTTGTGATTGTAGGATTGCTCAGGAACGCAGTTCCTTGCATACGTTATACTTTGGAAAAACAAACCACAATATTATATGGTGTTTAAAAAAAAAAAAAGTAGGTGGACTGGAAGTTTGGGTCTTTTAAGCTTGAGGGCGTCCCTTTAACCTGATGAGTGACCTTAACCAAAGATTCTCAGAAGGTCTATTGCTAACACTGTTAGTTTAAGATGACTATTACGTGTGTGCAATTAACACTGCAGCTTCTCTCCAAGGAAGCACAAAGCGACCACAAAAAGACAATCAAGCCACATCATCTTGGTTGTCACCAGGGACTGAACCCAGGACCTCCAGAGTTAAAAGCAGGAGCCCCTGCAGCTTCTGCAAAAGGATTAAGATCTGCACCCGGCAGCTGCAGCGGACTCATATCCTCAATGGACCAGGACCAGAGGTACGCCTAACACAGAGGAATGACAGCTTTGATGTGGGCTCCTCCCGCTCTACCTCTCTGAGACTCCAACTGCATGAGCCAGGAGTGCCTAGATCAAAGCTGCTGTCATTAGTAGTCCCTGCAGACTGCCACAAGAGGAGCGCCACAGGGCCAGGCAGGAGGGTGCCTGGCACCAGAGAGAATCATAGACTATCAGGGTTGGAAGGGACCTCAGGAGGTCATCTAGTCCAACCCCCTGCTCAAAGCAGGACCAATCCCCAACTAAATCCCCAAATGGCCCCCCCAAGGATTGAACTCACAACCCTGGGTTTAGCAGGCCAATGCTGAAACCACTGAGCTATCCCTCCCCCCATCTTAGAGAGAGCCCTGCTCCGAGGTATCATTCAGCCACACTGAAGTACACAGGAAAAGAAAAAGGGGACAAAAATCTGGTGCAGACAAACAGATTGACTGGATGTGGCAGAGCCGTTGCCTGCTTGCTACAGAGACTGCTGAGCTACAACCTGGAAACGTCCGTCATTTTTTCCCTGCATGAGGAATGTGAGCAAGATCAACTAAGGCTTGCCCTGAGCTGACTACAGATTTTGAAGTTCAGCAGGATCAACTCAAGTCATTGCCCCTGGGGAACCAGAAACAGGATATCCAGCAGCTTCTTCAAGTAAACGCTCCCCAGCGACAGACACTGACCACCTACCCATTTTCAAGACTATTGTTAGTTAAATACATGTACAGCCTTATACGTACACACCCGTGCTGTAATGTTATCAGCCTCTGTACACCATGGGGTCATCAGACGTAGTGTCAAAGTAACAAAGAGTTAAGGTTAGAACTTTTCAGAAGAGCTCAACTAAATTATGTGCCCAAATCCCACTGGTGTCCCATTAGGTTCCTTTTAGTCAATGATTTTTGGGGAAGAAAGCAGCAAGGTACTGGGGTGAATAACAGAGCTCTCCATAATGGTATTTCTGTTGATGTGGCAAGTTACAGAATGTTCGAGTGGCTTTTTCTCCCCGCTTGGTGTTAATAATGTGAGTTCAAAACTGGCTCGGTGTATGTTGCACCCCTAAAAGTGCAACTGCTCCCCAAGAAAGCGTAGAGATACTACACATGACAGGTCTCCAGGTGCATGAATAAGGAAAATGAACTTTTGCTCACAAAGTTTGCTACTGAGTTCTTGAGCTGCTGTATAAAATGTATAAAATTGTTCTGTGGAGGGCTGGTGCCGTGAGAAAGGTAGCCTGTTGAAACACACCTTGGACAGGTTTACCTTTCACTTCTATTAAACCTGATGATCTGGATTTTCTGGTCTGAAGCAGCACAAAGTGACCTTAAGCCAGCCAGAGAGAGACACTGGAGAATTCCCTCTACACAGCGGAACACTCTGCTGGCAGAAATCTGGTGGTGGCAGCCCTGCTGCCTCCTGTGCCAGCCGTGTAAATTCAGTAAAGGGTCTTATGCCAGTGGCATATGTAGGGCCCTACCAATTTCACAGCCGTGAAAAACATGTCACGGACTGTGAAATAATGAATACCTTCTCAATGAAATCTAATCTCCCCGAAATCAATCGGGCTGGGGAGGGACAGGACTTGTTCTTCCCCTGCGCAGCTGTTACGGGGGGAGATCAGACCCACCTCCGCAGGCGGCGCAGAAGTGAGGGTGGTAAACTCTCACTTCTGCACTGCAGCAGCCCCAGAGCTGGGCTCCGGACTGCCGCCCCCCATGGCTCTTGGCGGGGCTTGGGGCACCCAGGGTTGGGGCTGCCACTTCCCGCGGCTCCTGCTGTGGCTCAGGGCACCCTATTTCCAGGGCTTCCACCCTCCCCCTGTGGCTCCTGCCAGGGCTTAGGGACCTGGGCTGGGGGCTGCCACTCTCCATAGCTCCAGTCCCCGCAGCTCCTGCCCAGCTCGGGGCTCCCCCCAGCCCCGTGGCTCCAGCTGGGGCTCAGGGTGCCCGGGGCTCAGGGCTGCTGCCCTCACAGCTCCTGCCAGGGCTGAGGCACCCATTTTTCAAATTGTCTGGGGCCCCTGGGCACGGGCCCCATACATTAATCCACCACTGGCCCTGACTAGCAGCTAGGAGCCCCCAGCTGGGGCACTCCCAGCAGCACTGGGGAGATCGGACCCACCTCCAGGAGCCCCGTCCAGCTGCAGGAAACTCCGCAGCTGCTGACTTCAGAGATGGGCTCTGAAGGCAGCACAGAAGGGCGTACGGCAATCCTGCAGCCCCTCTTCAACAGCTTTGAAACACACACCCCCTCCGGCCCCCACAATCGCCTGTTGGATCAGGAACCCCCTGGTTACAACACCTGAAATTTCAGATGCAAATATCTGACATTGTGAAATTGACCAATTTTAAGACCAGGTGGCCATGAAATTGACCACAGTGAATGGTGAATTTGGTAGGGCCCGAGGCATAGGTTCCGGCAGCCTGGAGCACGGGCTGTGAATTTGGGAGCTGCTACCGGGTCATGAAGCTTTTCCTCTCCATTCCATCCAAGTGGAGAATCAAGCCCAGAGAGATTGTAATTTTACCTACCAGTGAAATTTGCTAAGGAATTTAAAACTATGAAGTAATGTGCTATGAAGATTCACTGCTTCTGCCTAGAGAGGATAACGAGTCCCTGCCCGGCCATTACATGGAGTGAGAAATTAGTAATATTCATTGTCACAGTCAAGAGTAGGGAATTACAAATACAAGTTACCAATTGCTGTGCCTACAACACCAAGAAAACCTTGTCATGAGAGTAAAAGGTCATTCCCACGCTGACTGCTCCACAAATCACAGGTGGCTGTATAGAAAGAGAGTTTCTAGCTAGCTGAAAGGGGAGCAAAACAAAACATTTTGTATACATCACTTTTACCTGCAAACATCACTGCGGTTTCATTGCAAACAAGCCGACAAAGGACATGTTTGGACTAGCTTCACAGCAATCACAGTAGTTATGAGCCCATTAGAAAAGTCATTACTCCAGCGTTACAACTTTTCACTTTTATGTAGTGTCCCCTATTCTAACCGAAGAAGCTCCCTGTTACCTCATTCTCAGGTGCGTTGCCTTCCTTTGCGTCGCTGCTTTCAGCCGCCGCAGCAACATCTTCAACTGGGTCTTTATCAGCTTTCTTGATTTTATATTTATCACTTTGCTTTTGCCTGCTGCCTTCAGATATCTTGCTGGGCCTTTGTTCTGAAGTTTCCTCCTTCTCTAGGTCCTCACAGTGAGAGTGTTTGCGCTCTCTTAACCTGGCCTCTTCTTTTCTTTTAGACTTCCCGGGGGCATCCGGCAGCTGCTTTTGGTATCGATCAGATTTTGACTTAGCTGCTTTTCTGTAATAGTCATCTTCCCTGCTCTTATATGCAGGTAAAGCATGAAGGGCATTGGGTGAACCACCCCTTAAGTACTTTTCTCTGTGCCCTCTGGCTCCTTCGATCCGTCCATCTAAGTCTAGCTTATCCAGCTGCCGTATATAGTATTTTCTCTCGTGAACCCATGTGTCAGTCCTATCCCTTTTCTCCTCCCCGTTCTCTCTCCAGAGTGCTGCATCTCTTTCTTCCTCTCTTCGGGAGTAAGGGGACTGATCCCATGACTCTCTTCCATTTCCCCAGTCTGTCCTGCTGGCACCCAATGGACTGCGAGGTGAGCTGCAGGAAGTAAAGCTTGGGGTGTGGGACCTTGGTGACAGAGAGCGACTTATGGGGCTGCGAGACCGTGGCCTCTCAGTCCCATACCTGCAGCAGAAGGAAAGCACACAATTAATCATCTCTGTCTGGAGGAAATCTAGGGAATCTTTAACCTGTTTGGATCCAGCCATACTGAATACTGGGTTTGTACACTGAGGCCAAAACAAACAAACCTTAAAAATTACACCCACAGATTTTTCACATGTACTCATTTGCACATGCATCTATTTGCACATGTATTGCTCTCTTGCATGTGCTGGAGCCTGGTTAGGATTGTACTAATGCTCACAGCATTTTCAAAAAATCCACATAGAATCTGTCATGAGAGAACATACTTGTTCTCCCGTAAGAGTGTCACAAGGTGTCAGTTTCTAAAGCCTATGACATGTTTAATACAAGCCATTTATGCATCCAGGACATCACTAAGGTGATAAGAAGTGGCACATCTACCCTGAGTTTTCATGTTTTAAAAGTTGTTTCACTTTGTGACTATCCCTTCTACAGAACTACTCATAGCACAAGGCCCATAACTGCACACAACAGAAAAGAGACATATGGAAAGTATGCAAAATAAATAAAAATAAAATTTTATTTAACGCTTCTCCTTCTTCTGGGTCTTCCAGTGCATTTAGCTGGTCTGTCTTTAGATAAGGGAATGTCTTGTAATTTGTGTTTTGTACATCATGCCAAGCATATTGTCAATGCTCAGAATAAGAAGAAATTAATAATAAAAACCATTTTCTTTCATAACAATCATTCCATCTGTCATTGTGTTTCATTACCCAGGCTCTATGATTTACCATAGTATCCATTTGTGTTTTTTTCCAAGAAGTAGAAATGAAATATAAAAGACTACCAAAACATAAGAGAGAGAGAGAGAGAATTAAGAAAGAAAAGTAAATAGACATGCAGTGATTATCCTGCTTGCCGGTCAGCAGAGTTATCCAAACCCCTGTTTCCAAACCATCCAGCAACCCTCTAAATCATCAAGAGTAATGGCTCAGTATTCAGAATATACAGAATTTGCTTTCTATATTGCTCTGAATCAAGTCATTAAAAACAAAGTATGCCCAGCTGACATCATGAGTTACCTGTCGGCTTCACGGTACATATCTCTTTCCTTTTGAGAATGGATGTCCTGGATGATTGCTGCCACATTTTTACCTGGTTTCTATGCAAAAGAAAAGATACCTGTTTAGAATCCAATATGTCTCTAAGCTATTTTACGTGCAACATCATCTATGAAGTGACATTCCATGTAGCATTTCATGACACTACTTGTGAAAATTGTTCTGATATAGTGTGTTTCCTACAATCTTCTCTAAAGTTGGTAGCATAGTGACTGATGCATTAAAATTATACTGATAGAAAACAGTGATCTGTTACTCTACAGCAGGGGTCGGCCACCTTTCAGAAGTGGTGTGCCGAGTTTTCATTTATTCACTCTAATTTAAGGTTTCGCGTGCCAGTCATACATTTGAACGTCTTTAGAAGGTCTCTTTCTATAAGTCTATAATATATAACTAAACTATTGTTGTATGTAAAGTAAATAAGGTTTTAAAAATGTTTAAGAAGCTTCATTTAAAATTAAATTAAAATGCAGAGTCCCCCGGACCGGTGGCCAGGACCCGGGCAGCGTGAGTGCCACTGAAAATCAGCGCGTGTGCCGCTTTTGGCATGTGTGCCATAGGTTGCCTACCCCCGCACTACAGCATTGTATCTTTATATTTGTTGGCTTATATGATATGACCTGAAAACTAGACACTCTCTTTTTGCTGGGCATTCACTATAGAATATTTGTTAGGCATCTCCATGTAACAAGAGGCAAATTAGGCCACTAGCCCAAAACATGGATTAAATAGACGTGTCATTCATGTTTCTGCCTCCCTAGGAATAGATTGGTATGGTATTTAATTTCACTGCTTAGTCCATTTAGGAGCATAGCCACACAACAACATGTGTAGCCATTGGAGCTTCAAATAAAGAATGCCAGGAAAGCTTGTAAGAGAAATTTCAACAGGTGAAATTTTTTCAAGACCATTTATAAAAAAATGTATTACAGCAGATCAAAGTGGGCATACCTCTTTAAACACTAACAACAATAGCTGAACAATATACACCTCTACCCCAATATAACGTGACCTGATATAACACAAATTCGGATATAACGCGGTAAAGCAGTGCTCTGGGGAGAGTGGGGGACGGAGCTGCGCTCTCCGGCAAATCAAAGCAAGTTCGATATAACGCGGTTTTACCTATAACGCGGTAAGATTTTTTGGCTCCCGAGGACAGCGTTATAGCGAGATAGAGGTGTAGTCATATGGGCACTGAAAGCAGTTCATAGCAGTATAAGCCACCCTTTCCTGGATTAAAAAAAATCACTTTTGCTACCTTTGAGGGAAAGAATCAGGAACCTCTGAGCCATAAGGCTGCATGCAATTGGAACTGCTGAAAATTTTTAAAGTTCACATTCAATATCTATCTACCTTAGATGCTTACCAGGCCTGTATTACCATAGTATCTGAGCACCTCACAAGCTTTGATGTATATACCCCCAAAACACCCTGTGAGGTAGGGAGGTACTATTCTTCCCATTTTAGAGATGGGGAACTGAGGCACACAGAGACTGGCGCATCTTTGGTAGAGCAGGGAATGGAACCCAGGTCATCGGAGTCCCAGGCTTGTGCCCTAACTACTGGACCATCATTCTTCCCTGGGCTACCCCCAACCCAATGCTACAGCATACACACAACTCAGCCTGTATACAGTGAAATGAAACCACACGCTATGTGGCTCAGAGAGTGGGTAATGAGCAATGGAGCTTTTCACCTCTACATCACTAGTTCCTTCCCAGGTTAGTCATCATGAAAGTAATTATTCCCTTAGTGTTGGTGGCACATGTGAAATGCATTAGGTTTTCTCAGTCCAGTTCTTAGAGTACAGGAATCCATGCAGTGACACTCTCAGTAGAGAGGCCAAAGACTGAATGATCGTTCAGCATTCTGATTCCCCATGACAGATTCTGCACTTCAGTTAGATCATCCGCAGAGAGAGAAAACAAGCCGTTGATAAAAATGTTTAAGGCAGCACTGCCACCATAGTTACACATGGAAATTGTACCATGGCTCCAGGGTACAATTAGTGAAGCCATATTTACTAAATCATAGCTGAAGAATGACAGAAAGAATAGTAGCCTCTTATTTTTGCCACCACACGGAGTCTGCAATGTTTCATGCACGGCTGGATATTAGGCTTTGGTTAGACTGAGCAATACCAATGTCTGGCCATAATAAGACAGTTGGGAAAGGAGTTTAGAATTAATGGTGTGACAATCAGATTAAGTAGAGTCTCTGCAAATAACTCAAATACAAGAAGAAAGCAAACAGTCAAGTAAACATGGTTTGTTAGCATATGTTGGTTAACTTATTTGCCATCATTTCATTTTTTAAATTCTTACTATGGTAAGTAAAAATCAGTGACGAGCAGAGGATTTTAGATGGGTTTCTGAGGGTATGCCAATAACTCCAGAGTTACAGTACAATCCGGAACACGTTTATAGGTTACCTTCAGCTGAAGCTCCTTGTATCTTTTAGACATTCTAATGAGTAACTTGTCATCATTTATCATAGCAGGTTTCTCTTGGTAGTACTGCACCATTGCCTGTGCAGCCTCCGTGTAAGCCATTTCAAGAAAGGCCTATCACAAAAAAGAAGAAGCTGGTGGATGCTAGACAATATGCAGTGAAAGAGAAAAATGTGGCACACCAACTTTAATTCATAATATTTTGAAGAGACGTTTGTAATAGTAAATTGTAAAACACAAGAGTGTAGACAAGCATCCCAATGAAACAAGATTTTCTTAGAGCCATGTAGCTTTTCAACTTTGGAACTGAGATAGTAACCATGAGTATTTTGCTCAGTCTCCATTTATTTAAAAGAAAATGGATTGCCAATTATAAAAGATGAGACCCTACTAAAAACAGAGATGAAGAAACCATTTAGCAAAAAAATAAAAATGACTTTAACTAAACCTTTCTTGGCATTTGAAAAAGTTAATTCACTTTCTTCCCCTTTTCTCGGTCACCTTCAAACTTCATGGTTAGTTGGTGAAAGGAAGCAGAGGAACTGAAATACTGGGAGAGGTGCTGCTCTTGAGATTTCCAACTGAGTTTTGCAGACTCAGTAAGGATCCAGACTTTGGCATGCAAGACAACAAATCAAATGTCAAAAAGTTAGGAGACGTGTCTGTCACCATCAAAGGCCAGAAAGAATTAAAAATCAGAGTGATGTTAACAAGCAGGTTTATAACAATTTAAATAAAAATATATTTTGATGTGACTTTAGTTTAAGTGACCAGTGTAAACTCATGAATGTAAATGTACTGGATTTTAAAGTATGATTATGATGAGAAGACTATAAAATCATACGTATCCCACTTCAGTGATTTATTTCCATATAATTTTGATTAGTTTACAATTTAAATACAACATAAGATTTTACTGATGGCCAGAATGATGAGCTCAACCTGTGATCTAAAAATCCAGGCTGTGCTTTGCTTTCTGCATCGCCAAAAATGAAGATTCTGTAACCAGCGCTTAGCTACGGTGGATGATGAATGAAGCAGAATAGAGCACAGCTCATTCTTCCCACGGCTAAATCAGCTCTGCAGTGATGAGTCGAAAAAATAAATAGCATGATGAAAATACAGAGGGAGCTACTAAGGGTAATAGAACAAGTCAAAATTATTCCAATTTCTGAAATGATAAAGAAACATTTTTGCAAAAATGTTTCACTTATTAATACAAAGTTTTCACCTGTTTTTGCCAGTTAACAGGCAATCCGAGATGCCATGGTTACGGGTTACGGCCACATCTGTAACCCTGATCACACTTTAAAAAACACCCCTTTGTACCTTAATAGCATACTTTGCATATTCAAGCTTCTATTATGAAGAAACAGCCTTAAACAAAGATTAATATATCTCAATTAATGGCACAAAAGGCAAAATACCTGATTAGTAGATTTCATGAGGATATAATTAGTGACTTTCCCAAAGGGAAGTCCAAGATTAATGACATCGTTCTCTGTGCAGCTTCCTTCGGGGAGATTGCAGATGTGTACTACTCGGCCCACGGTGGATTTGCTTTGAGGAAACTAAGAGGAATAAACATATTTGTATAGAAGGTTTGATAATATAGCAACTAGGTAGGTTTTTGCACAAATGAGATTTCCTAATCAGCACTAAAAAAATTAAAACCAAACTTCCTTCCTTTTAAATGTTCTCAACCTTATAGTTTTATATCAGACCCAAGACATCTCAGGACATTATATAGTAAATTCAGGTGAGGGGACTACAGATGAGGTATGGGATAACCATGGGCTGCATTTAAATCCTTCTGTCTCTAACTCAGACTGAATCATGCAGGAAGTAAAATGAGCCCTGTTTAACTTTTAGGGTAGTCACGTGTATTTCATTTTGCAGAACCTACAACGTTCCCCCTTCTGCCATGACAATGAAACACACTGCGGCGTTTCCACTTTGGGGCCCCTTTTGAACACTGACACAGACACTGAACAGAGTTCTCTAATTGGGTTGGCACAGATTTGAAGCTGGCAGAGTGGTAATCGTGTCGAGATAGTGGAAATCTATTCTGAAATGCTGAGGCAGTTTCCAAAGCGGTCTCCTGTCGCCCTTACGTGGAAAAGAGGCTTTGCACTCCCTGTTCAAAGAGGCATCGAGCTATGTTGAGAGATGTATGTAATGTAACCCAGCTAATGCTACTCGGAAGACTTCTCACTCAGGAGATAACTGGGGATGTACTGTGGAGGACTTATGATCTTTGCTATGCGGTAAGGGCAGATTTTTTCCCAGAGAAGTAACTCTGCCTTCAGTTAGAATGTGCAGTTCAAAGAAAGGTGCAAATCAATTGAGCTAATACGATCAAGTTCACTGGAGCCACCACAGATGTTTGGCTTGTCACCTGAGTTTATAATTTAGAAAGTTAATGTTGCCCAATTTGCACCTCTGACCCATTACCTCGCCTCCATGCTTTAACATATTACCATTTGTTTGTTTTTGTTTTCCATCGCAATGAACTATAAGAGACACTGTACAGTGCGCTATTTATTATTTATTGTATCTTAGGTTGCCTAGACACTGGGAAATGAGAGTTATTGTGATTCTATACCTCGCCACTAGTGCTGGTCAAATAATACTCATTGAATTATTGAACACGTTGTAACCTTTTTGAATAAATTAACTAGTTTTTTCCCCCATTTTCCTCCAGAATGGAGAGCTCCTTTAATCTGTTCATTGTCCCTCATTGCTTTGTCGTTAGAACAGAAAAGAAAATCAAGACGTTTTACAAATGCACTGGCTTTGCAATACCTGGCTTTTCTAGGCAGATCCTTTTGCATTATGAAAGCTGAACAACTGCCAAGTTCAAAAAGCCAGATATTTTCTCCAGCAAACAGAGAGCTAAAGGCCTGATCCTGCAAGGTACTAAGCACTCTCAACTCCCGCCGAAGGGAACAGGACTTGAGGATGCTTGACATATTGTCGACACATGCCCAAGGGACCAAAACTGCTATGAGAAGTATTCATTTTTTAAAATCTAAATATACTTCCCCTTAAATTTTCAGGGATAATCCAATGTTGTTTAACCTAATATGGATGCCAAGTGCCTGTATCCTAGCTTTTTCGAAAGCTTGAGGTCTTATGTATTATTTATATGAGACATATTGATAAAAAAGACTTGCATCATATCGATCAGCCAGAAATTTGTCTTGGGATCTTAGACATGTTAAAGGTATGGTGTATTGCCTTCTAGTTTGGTAGTATATGTATTGCATTAGTGCCTAAAGGCCCTAATCTGCACCCATTCTGCTAGATGCTCTATGCAGTATATATAGTACGAAACAGTCCCTGCCTCAAAGAGCTTACAATCTTCTAGCAATGTGGTCCAATTCAAGATCAGCAATTCTGATTTACCAGAGAATTTCTGGGAAAGCCCAAGTCTCATTCCTGATTGAGGGCATATCTACACTGCAATCCTGGGATATGGTTGCAACTTGAGCAGACATACCCAAACCAGCTTTAATCCAGCTAGCTCTGGTGACAGACTAGTGAAACCACAGTGGTCTTCAGCATGAACTGTAGAAGCCCACACGGGACTCTGGGTAATTACTCCGATGGCTAGCCCATGCTGCCAAGGCTTCACTGCTCTAGGACTTGAACTAGGCAGATTAAGGCTAGCTTAGGTATGTTTACTCAAGCTGAAATCACATGGTGGCAGTCTAGACATTCCCTGAGTGACAGGATCTCCCTTTGAAACTGACATTGGAACCGAGCAGAAGCTTGCACTTTGATGGCAGGACAGAGCTGGGGCTGTGTTGCTGGGCTATTTTGGTTTCATGAGCCACTCTCTACCCCTTGATAATTGTTTTGTTTTGTTAAAAGCCGATGAACAGGTTGTCACTGCCAACATTTCAGGATAATATGATGCTGTATATTCCTTTTAGCAGGCACAGTCACTATAGAGATGTACTAAAATAGCCCCGTGTGTGATGCTTTTGGAAAGATGCAACTTGAAACCATGCAAAACTCAGAAAGGTTTGGGTCTTGTCACGAATGCAGACTGTGTTAATTGAAAAGTTATGAAGGTTCATGAACTTGTTGAGCAAACCTGGGCAGATGGATAGCTTTGTATTCTCCACTCCTGTGAACTCTGTAATTGTGTGCGGTTGTGACTAGAAATGGGCCCACCTGAGCTTTGATGGGGCTCAGAACCCGAACTCAGATCTGTATCTAAATTCCATAACTGGGTAAAAAACTTTCTACCAATTCAAGCAGTCAGGCAACAATCACAATTTTAAAACTTCAGTAGTCAACATTCATATAAACAAAGATATTGTGAAATTCCTTTTTTGTTATTGCTGTTAGCAGATGGTATATAGAGAATGTACAGGGCTTGATGGATTTCCCTCTCCTACTAGTTTGAGGATAAAGTCAGCCAATGAGGATGAAAAATACCTGTTCTGTCACGCATGCCAAATCCATACCCTACAATTTAAAGGAACAGCTGGGCACTGTTGATTAGGTATGGTTTTCAGCAGCATTTTCAATCAACTTTCTTTACAATCCATTTCTACATGTAATTAACCTATAGATCTGGTCAAATACCATGAAAAAATTGTTGAATAAATTATTTGATGCATACCTTTAGCCAGTCTGAAACTTGCCAACCAAGATGAGCTGCAGCAAGGACTTACGGAGCTAAAAACTCAGCTACACACGGAAATCAAAGGGTCACAGACTACAGAGGAAGACAGTCACCTGGATGAGGAATTGAGCTGTACCGCTCTTGGAACCCGCAGAGGCCCAGAGTTAGCAGACCCTGGATGTGTTAACCTAGGGCTGGAGTGTCTATAACTCATTTGTAACCCCAGGTTAGGGACTGTTGAACTCTGAGTCCCAACCTGGGGCTCCAGCATCTACACTGCATTATGTAGGACCGAGTCCAACCAGACTTCCTAGCACCCTCCAAAAAGATGGCTGCTTTAGACTTTTGTTTGTGGTGAAGGGTGGGAAAATCTGATTGTCTACAGAACTTGACTGTCCAGAGGACAATGAAAGTCCGCCTGTGGAATTGTGGGATACTTTTGGCAGACTCCCAGAACAGGAGTCCAGTGGGGCTGCATCTACGCTTCAAAGCAATAGGGCTTGAACCCTGGGTCTTGACTTGACTCAGGCTTGGACCTTCAACCCCCGTGGGGGTCCTGGGCCTCTGTGTCCAAGCCCTGGGTTAGTGCAATTGGTATGTAGATGGAAGGGAAGGGGAGGTTTAGGCTTGCACTTAAGTTTGAACCCTGGGCTTACACTGCAGTGCAAATGTACCCCCAGCTCAAATAATGCAAAAGGGAAAAACTCTCTGGGAGGTATCTGGCTCAAGTCAACATTATAGCTCAAGTGACTGGCTTGGAAGAAGGAGAGAAAGGGGGCTTACAAGCAGCCAAGTTGGGTGACCCACCTCTGATAGTGCTGCAGAATTTACGCCCTGAGAAGAGATGGAGTTATCCAGACCTAATATAAGCCTTTGACATGCAGTTTGGAGCTAGCCATTAAATTAAGCTGGCCATGGCACAGCTACAGAGCTAGAAGGAGAGGGAAAGAAGAAACCCCATCTGAACTGGCAGAGAACCTGTATTCCTGTCCTATCTGGATACCACCGAGGCCTTCCAGGATAGACTGGCAATGAACCAATCTACAGCTGCTCAGCTGGACTTGCAGATCAAGATTAGCAAAAGGAGGCCAAAGACACTCCGAGAGGCTGTGGAAATTGCTACAGAACTTGAATTTTTTTCAGGCAGCAGTTCACCAGAAGAGGAAGCCGCTGCGAGTGAGGAAGACGGAAGCTGATCACCATGAGCCCTGTAAATTACAGCTCTGTGTCTGATATGTATGAGGAAAGAAAGGATTCAAACCTGGCTTGTGACCACATGGAACGACTGCAACAAATGATCAATTTGGTTTGTAAAAGAGGGAGATGGGCAATAATGCAAAAATGAATGGAAACAGTTCAGTTCAATGCTGGGACTGGGACAAAACTGGATTGTTATAAATGTAAAGTGGGCCAAGACAGCCTATTGCAAATAGTGAAAGCCTCTCTCCCAGTTCAGAAAATGGGGACGCCAAGCTGAAGAAGCAGAGCTTGGAGGTACAAAGATCAGCCCCCCAGTTTTTGTTTATATTTGGGCAGTTAAATAACAATAATGGGAGTTTGGCTATTGAGTGTGTAATAGGATCTGTGATGTGTGCAGGGATAACTGACGTGGACTAGATGATCACAGTGGGATCTTCTGGCCTTAGAGTCTATGAATCTATAAAACTGAAAGCATGCTAATGTTGTACCAATATTTTAAAAAGGTAAACAGGATGAGCCGGGTAATTACAGACCTGTCAGCTTGACATCCATCCCAGGAAAAATAATGAACAGTTGACTCAAATAATAAAGTGATAAAGAAGTGTAATATAGTTAATGCCACTCAACATAGGTTTATGGAAAATAGATCCTGTCAGATTAACTTGATATCTTTTTTTGACGAGATTACAAATTTGGTTGATTAAAAAACATGGTGCTGATGTAATCTACTCAGACTCCTGAAAGGCATTTGACTTGGTACCAACATGGCATTTTGTTTATAAAAACTAGAATGATACAAAATTACCATGGCACACATTACATGGATTAAAAACTAGCTAATTGACAGCTCTCAAAATATAATTATAAATTGGGAATCATCATCATCAAGAGGGCGTGTTTCTAGTGGGGTCCTGCAGGGATCAGTTCTTGGCCCTACACTATTTTAACATTTTTATCAGTGACCTGGAAGAAAATAAAATCATCACCGATAAAGTTTGCAGATGGCACAAGGATTGGGGCCGTGATAAATAATGAAGAGGACAGGTCACTCCCTGGATGGCTTGGTAAGCGAGGTGCAAGCAAACAATGTACATTTTAATAGGGCCGAATGTAAAGTTGTACATCTATGCGCAAAGAAAGTAGGCCATGCTTACAGGAACGGGGAAGGGGGGGTCTATTCTGGGAAGCAGTGATTCACTTGGGGGTTATGTTAGATATTCAGCTGAACATGAGCTTGCAGTGCAATGCTCTGGCCAAAAGGGCTCACACGATACTTGGATGCATAAACAGAGGAATCTTGAGTAATAATAGGAAGGTGATATTACCTTTGTATTTGGCACTGGTGTGACTTCTACTGGAACACTGTGTTCAATTCTGGTGTTTACAATTCAAGAAGGATGTTGATAATTGGAGAGGGGTCAGAGAATATCAGGGTTGGAAGGGACCTCAGGAGGTATCTAGTTCAACCCCCTGCTCAAAGCAGGACCAACCCCAACTAAATCATCCCAGCCAGGGCTTTGTCAAGCCTGACCTTAAAAACCTCTAAGGAAGGAGATTCCACCACCTCCCTAGGTAATCCATTCCAATGCTTCGCCACCCTCCTAGTGAAAAAGTTTTTCCTAATATCCAACCTAAACCTCCCCCACTGCAACTTGAGAATAGCCATGAGAATGATTAAAAGAAAACGCGGGATGGGTGAAACACTTTGAATAAGGTAAGAACTAACACAAATTTTCATCTCAGACTCAAAGAGGACTCAAGGAAGTTTAGAGAAGGTTAAGGGATGACTTGATCAGAGTCTATAAGTACCTACATACAGAACAAAAATTTGAAAATGGCCTTTTCTATCTAGTAGACAATGGTATAACACGATCCAATGGCTAGAAGCTGAAGCTAGACAAAATCAGACTGGAAATAAGGCACAAATTTAATAGTGAGAGTAATTAACCATTGGGACAACTTACCAAGGGTTGTGGTGGATTCTCCATCACTGACAACTTTTAAATCATGATTGGAAGATTTTTCTAAAAAATATGCTCTAGTTCAAACAGGTATTAATTCAGGGAAGTCCTATGGTCTGTGTTATACAGGAGGTCAGACAAGATGATCACAGTGGTCCCTTCTAGTTTTATCATCTATGAATCTCTGAACATCCATGGCATGAGCAAAACGAGAGCACAGCAGAATAATGACCATATTAAAACAAACAGGGTGATGTTTCTGAAGGTGATAACTCAAAGCAAATAGGGGTGAGATGGGAACAGAATCAGCTTGGGTTTCCAAGATGCTTTTGACACCATAATGCTCAGTAGACCAGTGCATAACAAGCTGAACATAAAAACACATTTGGATATTATTTACTATTTATATTGCAACAGCACCCAAAGTGAACCTATGACTTCCCTATTTTTCACCCTAGCTTTTCTATATTTCAACTTTAACTCCCATCTTTTTATATTTTTATTATTATTATTATTAGCCCTTTTAAATTTAAGAATCAATTTTAACTTTAGCTTCTGTTTGTATTTAACACTTGCAATTTTCTAACCACTTGGATAAAAGTTCAGGTGACCCGGGTGAGACTGTAATAGGAGCATATTTTTGGCATGTGAGAGGAACGATGATGAACGCAGGGAAGAGTTACAACCTGAAATCATGGAAGGGTGAACAGGGATGTGAACTTGCTGAAACATTACTAATGGCACTAGCTCAAGCAAGTAGCACAGAAAGTTTAACTAACAGAAAATTAGTCCTATAGAGCACATGTTCTCAAACTGTGACCATTGGCGGGGGGGAATAAACAGGTGTCAGGGTCTTGCACCCATCCTGCCCTTCCCATATTGCTAAATAAGAGGGTGTCCCAGTGTGGGGAAGGTTGAACACCCCTGCTAGAAATACTTTATCAAAAGGATTACATGTTGCTCGTAGAGATGGGTGAAACATTTTGAATAAGGTAAGAACTAACTCATATCTTCATCCCAAACTCCAACTGGACCTCAGCCTCTTTGGGGTTTGAAAACATTGAGAAAACCATTCTCCTGATTCATCCACTCCAGGCTTCAACTGGGGCACACAACAAAAATAACCATAATTGTGTAAGAAAGTCCCGACTCAACCAAGACCAGACACATGTAGGAGGTACAGGCGAATCTGAATAAAGATCTGAAGTTTTAGTTGCTTATCCAAAAGGGACCTTAAAATTAGTTCATTGTTGATTTAAGTATAGTCTGTTTCCACAATTAAATCAAGGAAGAAGAGATTCTTTGCCTTATATACTCACTTTTACTCCAGAAGGAGGGGAAGAAAATGTAGGACCTGGCTGACCAAAGGATCTTGTTGACACAGTGGTATAAGATGAGCCAGAATTCAATGGGTAATCTAAATAATGGATTGTGCACACACAGTGAAAACCTTGTATTAACTGTATGTATGTGTCAAATTTTAAAAGACCGCTTCTAAATAAATCAGAATTATTATTCACGCTTCTACACAGAACTACAGATTGCTCGGTACTACAGCAAAAAACACGAATGAAAAGAAAACCAAATTCATACTTTAAGGTACAATCTTGCTTTCTTGGCTTTAGTTCTTCCATAAACTCCTAGCACAGAAAGCTTAAAAAGGGACCACTTAGGATGAAATTTTACAAAAAAAATGTGTTCATTATAAAATTACTTTCTTTTTCATTTTAATTTGCATAGTCATTATTATGAATACTTAAACAACTCACCTTCGATGCCAGAAGGGTTGAAAACTGATGTGTTATTTGGAGATGAATGCAACGCTGCCTCCGCTGAACTTAACGCACATCGGATGCCAGTGCTTTAAAGGGAAAAGAGAGCTTTACTTCAAGAAGCAGGAACATAACAAACACAACATGTCAAAATTTCAGAGGCCCAGATTCAACCGTGGTATAAATCTATTGAAGTTAGTGATGTTACACCAGCATGAATTTGGCCCAAGATCTCTGAAACAGTACTTACTTTTCTGAGAAAACCATACATTTTTGGATGTGAAGATTTCCTTTAATGTGCTGATCCCAGTCCTATGTTGAAATAAACAGGACATGACTGATAAGTGTACAATAGAGGTTGTATTTGAAATCAGCTTATTTCGTATACTAGTAGTTTCATTTAACTTTATAGTTCATGGAAAAAACCTGCCAAGAGAATCTAAGATGTGATTCATGAGGTAAGTAAGAATAACAAGGCTTACTGTATAAGAAGGGCACTAAATGGAATGATTCTAGTTCTACATGGACTTTCATTCCATACTTACATCAATTCACAGCTTGTAAGTAAAATATTATAAATGGATGTTAAAAAGACTCCAGCTCCTGAAAATCTTCTATGCATGACTTTTCTCCAGCAATTAAGTTTATGAGTATTAAATCAGTTAAGTTAATATAGCTGAAGGCCTCATCCTGCAAGATGCTCAGTACCATCAAATTCCATTAGTGTCCATAAATTTTGAAGGTTCTCAGCACCTTGGAGAACTGCGACCCTGCTCATAAAAATGTTCTGTTTTTGTTCCAGCATGAAACAAAAGCGAATGTCAAGACCTCAAAAGTTGTCTCAAAACAGAATTGCTGTCCTCTAGTCAGCTCTACAAATCATGTCCTCAGTTACACCCAGGTAACTCCAGTCAAGGTTGATGGGGTTACACAAGCAGCATAATTTAGCTTGCAGCATCTTTATTACTAGCGATGATGCACAAGGCGGAAAGACCCCATCTTGACTCTCAGAGACTAGTTAGAGTTTGCGGGACTGGTATTTAAAAGCCAACATAGTCATTTTTACTTGTAAAGTAAGCAAGTTCGATATGATATTAGTGAGACAATATGAACAGAGAACTCCACAAGATGAATTTAATTGAATCACTCTGCAGAATAGAATCACCCCTTAATGTGTTAGATAGAATCACTTACCTTTAGATCAAAGATCTTTCTGTCACATATTGTGCAGACGTGTGGGAAGTGAAGAGGGGCAATGCCGTGAAAGTCATTTAGCTCATGAGGCTGAAGAGATCTCATTGACAAATCAGATGTGTTTGTGGCCAACTCCTCATTCTGCCTCATTCGGGAACTACTGAAACTTGTTTTACTGTTGTTAAGTCTGTGGAAAGGAAGTGTAGTCCCAGCACCAAACTTTGTGTCAGGTGTCGGTTCTTCAGGGTTGTAGAGTTCATTTCTTATTTCATACTGCTGACCCATGGACGGCCACAAGTTGCCACTGACCACGAGGTCAGGCTTGTTCTGGCTGGAGAAATTAGAAGCGTTTTCCCACTGGCTATTTGCACCTGTGTTATGTACCACAGGGCCTGCTTCTCCTTTCTGACTCACAGTTTGATGAGCACTCATCTGTGGCTCACCCGAAAAACCCAAAGATTGTATTCCTGTTGGATGTTGTCCTTTAGAATTGGGGCCATAGAAGTCTTTCTGAAATCCAGGCTGACTGTCATGTTTTAGTTGGCCGGAAGGACCAAAATGACCCTCATAAGGTACCCCTCCTGAGGAGGAGGAGACTGAGTGAGACCCACTGGTCATGAAGTTGTGCTGATTGCCCTGGCCTGCAT
Source organism: Trachemys scripta elegans (assembly GCF_013100865.1). Lineage (NCBI taxonomy): Eukaryota > Metazoa > Chordata > Testudines > Emydidae > Trachemys > Trachemys scripta. The sequence continues at coordinate 117,814,646 of NC_048304.1, forward strand.
CAGCTGTGTATACTTGAGGGGCAGAGACATTTTGTTTATTGTAGTCATAAAATCCTCCTGCAGCAGACGAGTGGCCTGTCTTATTGAGACTCATAACTACAGCTGGTTGGCTGGATGGCTGAGACATTACACCTCCAAAGGGGTGCATGACAATAGCATTTGGGTTTTGATTCTGTATGTTCCCAACAGTCCCCATGCTTCCCCCTGGTACCGCTAAAGCTGGATTCTGTGCTGGAAAAGGTATTCCACTAGATGGAAAGCTAGTATTGGCGATTGCAGGTCCTTGCTGAGGTCCTCCAGCATGCCCCTGGGGAGTGTTAATCATGGCCGGATGTCTTAATTGATTAAACAGTGGCTGAGACATGGCCACTTTGGAGAGAACTTGATTCAGTACCGTTGCAGCTGCTGGGTTGCTGGTGACTGCTGTCTGAGCCAATTTTAGCCTGTGCAGGGTAAGCTGGGCTTGTAGCTGAGCGAGCTGAAGGCTTGCGGGAGAAGGAAGCAGCGGATTTGGAGTGCTGACAGAGAACGGATTTTTGTCCAGAAGCTTGGCCGCACTGAAAAGGAACAGGAGACGGTTTCGTTAAATTAATCTAAAAGTTAACAGCAGCCCCTTCTTACCACAATGGGACCTGGGCTAAGAAGGTATATTTTCTAAACTTGTGGAGGGCGAGATGGTGGTTTATGACACAGCTGTAAGCCGTCTCTCTTAAGTGTCTAGTGTCATATTCATTTCAATTAAAATGTCATTAGGGAGATCAGTGTTGCAAAGATGGGAAAAAAGCCACATGTTTATCTAGAGTCTGATCTAGGGTTGCCAACTTTCTGACTGCAGAAAACCGAACACCCTTACCCTGCCCACTGCCCCGCCCCTTCTCTGAAGCCCCGCCCCCACTCACTCCATCCCCCCTTCCTTCTGTCACTCGCTCTCACCCACTCTCGCTCATTTGCTCATTTTCACTGGGTGGGCGCAGGAAGGGGTGAGGGCTCTTGCTGGAGGTGCAGGCTCTGGGGTGGGCCCATAAATGAGGGATTCGTGGTGCAGGAGGGGGCTCTGGGCCGGGGCAAAGGGTTGGGGTGCAGGGGGGCGGGTGAGGTCTCTGGCTTGCAGTGCGGGCTCTGATGAGTAAGGACTGTCCCTATTTTACAGATGGGAAAACTGTGGCAGGAAAGTCAAGTAGCCAGCCAAAGTCAGGAGGGAAAGCTACAGTCAGAGCCAGGATGAATGGATGATCAGACAACCCCTCTCCCTTGAAATAGTTGAGCTGTCGTAGGAGTCTCTCTCTCTCTCTCTCTCTCTCTCTCTCTCTCTCTCTCACACACACACACACACACACACACACACACACACTCACACACACGCAGTTCTGTGAAGTCTGCAAATTTTAATCGCAAGGTATGAAATAATTCTACAATCTCACCAGTTCAAAATCAAGGTCTACGTAATTTTCACCCCAGCTAATGTTCATCATATACCCTTGTTTAAATAACTTGAATGGGACTCCTAATGTGAGTACGTTTATGCATGTGCTTAACAGCTTGCAGGACTAGGGCTGCAGTGGAGTGTGTTATTCAGAGCTGGAACGCTTCACAATACAAGGAAGCCTTCAGGAGAGTTGTGAAGGTGGGAAAGGAGGATACTTGATGAACTTTAATTAGGAGGCTCATCCAAATGTAAGGGTGGTATGAAGAAAAAAACAGGCATAAAGGGAACAGCCCAGAGAGAAGGTTGGAGGGAGACTGTGTAATGGGATGTTATGTTCCCACACAGCTTAGCCACATGTAATAAAAATCAATAAAAAGAAAGTTAAATACCACACTGAACAAAGGGCAATAGGGTGTTCATTGAATAACCGTGTAAGGATATAAATTACACACAAAAAAACCCTATATTAAAATAATGTTAAGGTTGCAAAGTCAAGCACTCAAAAATTAGGAAAGGTCAGAATTAAGATTGCTTGTAGAAACTTAATTCTGCCCCATTGTACATATGCATTATGATGCACTTTAGCTACACAATCACTATTTTTATAAAGACACCACGCTGCCTGGGATCAAGCAGGGGGGGAACTGAAAGCACAGGACAGTTTCACTGCTTTCAGTTCTTGTGCCCAGCACCAGAACGGCTCCGGACAGGGAGGAGAAGCAATTGCAGGAAAAGTCCTGCTCAGCTCCACAATGGAGCATGCTCAGGATTTTCATGGGTGCAGCACAAGGCTTCTCTCTGACCCCAAGGTAACCCTCCTGCTACATTTCACATCCTTACTCTGAAACATGGAAGCACTAGAACATTTCCCCAGACAGTTGTGCGAATTTTAAAATACCAGCCAAACAATGCATTTCCCCCTAAGTTTGTTCTTGGAAACAGCTGAACTGTATTTGCAGAAACTTCAAAACAAAACCACAAAACATCACCTCTGCCTATAATGACCATCCTGTGTGCTTTCAGGAAATATGCACAATCTCTGGATGAGAGTGCTCAGTGGATGTGCATAATACGGCATCCTCTGGCCACACTCCCTCTATAAGCAGTGCAAGCCCCGGTTTGGTCAGAGCTGGGCCCTTAGGGTCAATAGACTTGGCCTGGCAGAGCTGACACTGGGACAGTGCTTTGATGTGGCAGCTCAGGCTGGAAGTTGGGTTCTGAAGCCTAGGCATGGGGGTGAGCAGGGCCGGCGCAACCCATTAGGTGACCTAGGCGGTCGCCTAGGGCACAACAATTTGGGGGGCGGCGACCGGGGCGGGACCTTCCGCCGCCTCTGTGGGGGGCAGCATTTTAGGGCGGGACCTTCTGCCACATAGGGCGGCAGAAAAGCTGGCAGCAGTCCTGGGGGTGAGCTTCAAAGCGCTGTCTACACAGCTTCAAAGCGCTATCTACACAGCTATTTTTAGAGAGCTAGCTGTGATCGCGCTAACCCAAGCCTGTTGACCCAAGCGGGGAGGCTTGCTGCCGACTAGACATACCCTTACAGGCCCATAGCAGAGGAGTGGTTGCATCTATTTTCCACCTCTGTCATGTCACCCTCTTTTCCTTGCCAGGGGCTTCTGCTAATAATCCAGGTGGGTGAGTTAATAGCTTTTATTGGACCAACTTCTGTGGGTGAGAGAGACAAGCTCTCAAGAGAAAAGATATTACTTCACCGACGTTGTCTCTCTAATATCCTGGGTCCGACAGGGCTACAACAACACTACATACCAGAGGTAATCAACACATTTCTAATGGTTGCTCATTCTTTCAACTACTACGCACAGTACTAAGCTGTTGAATAAGAGGAATCTTGTCCAAGACTCATTTTATCTGTACTATAAAAATATATTAAGTTTCAATTTCAAAGCAAGAACTAACCATCAACATTTGCTGTTAATAATTGGCTGATTTATAAAGATGTAATTAATTTTGATGGCTTGTCAGTATGCGACATTTTAAAAACACAAATTAGTAAAACATCTGGTTAAATCTAAAGTACAACTAAAAGAAAATAAATGGGTTTCATATTTAACGTTAAATGTCCATTAGCAACTGCAGGACACATCTGTCTCTAGGGATATCAAACAGTATTTCATTATGCAGCAACAGAATTCGCTGTCAATAGAATAAACGCGTATCAGCAGACTTCAGTTCTGTAGTGTCTTTTGTTTTATCTTATGGTGGTTTTACTTTCCATTGCTCATTATCTGACCTGATTTTATTGTAGTGTTTCCTACAGATTCGTTTGCAAAAGGAAGTTACCGGGAAAGCATGGTCAAAATATTACATGTGCATACAAACAAACCCAATCCCGTGAGAGGCTAAACACCCACAAATCGCAAGCGGATGTCAACAGGATATGAGGTTGCTCAGTACATTACAAAATCAAGCCAATTAGCAAAACTATTGCTTTAACATGCAATGAAGTGGTAGAAAACTAGCAAACGTTGCTATTACCACCTGAAAATTAGACACACTATTACGCCTAATTACATACTATGAAAGATATATTGTGTAGCTAGCATCTGGAATATCCTTATTTATGTTCTGCTATGTGGGATTCACTAAAATCAGAACTGTTGTTTCATTTCTTAGCTGCTAGTCCATCCTGTATACCGTAAAAGCAATAAAACGCTTTATAAAAATGCTTTATGAGCGTAAAGACGCATTGCCTAGTAGTCTGAAAATAAAAACTTGAAGGGCTTGTAGTTCCACTTATAATTCTTTGAGATTTTGGAGATCCAGATGAATACTGTTTCTAACCATTTAATCCCACGGTGCTGAAAGGACATACAATAGCACATACCCATCAGAGCCGTACGACAGCTGCAATGGCTTTGTAACAGCTCCTATTGGACACATGGAACTAGTTCTCAGGGGAGGCGGTAAAACCATTTGTCTCACGTGTTATCAAACCATGCCCCCAAAGCACCGGGTACTCGATGTGCCATAAATATAGCAGTTAATTTTGGAGCACTGCTAACACTGCCCCACAGAAGATTCTACACCATAGTGCCCTGTTATAGCGATTCTCTGCCCGTGGGCGACACAACATTTCAAGGTACTCCGTAGAGCTTGCTTTTGTCACAACAGTGAAGTGTTTGTCCATTTTTAAAGCAGGACAGGAGGGGAGACACAAGAGGACAGCAGAGATCAGTGCCCGGTGTTGCTCTGAGCAGCAACATCCACTCTCCCTCCCCTTGCGGGGCCACAGATCAGGGGGAGAGTCCCAGAGCCAAGGCTACTGCCTGAGCCCAAATGTCTACCCTGCAATTTTATAGTCCCACAGCCTGAGCCACATGAGCCCGAGTCAGATGACCTGGGCCAGCCAGGGGTGTTTTATTGTAGTGTAGACATAACCTCTGTGTCTGTCTGCAGAACTGGAGCAGAGAGGAGCCTGAGTGAGATTAAGTCACTAATCAGCAGCAGCTGCTGCCATCCCTGCCTACCACTGTTAGCAAGTGAAATCATGAAGGAAGGTGCAGAGGAGGGACATGGGTTGCAAGTTCATTCTGAACATTGGCATTTCCAGACTTTGGAATGCTTCATGTTGCAACCTTAAAGTTCTTTTAACACAGTTCCCTCCTCCCCTCTGCCCTGCTGAGTTCCCACCCCCTCGCCTTCCTTAATGGGATATTTTTAAATGCAGCCAAGCACTGTAGCTAGGATTGGGAAGGTGAGGCACTTGCATCCGGGTGGAGGCTGTAGATTAGGAGGCTGAGAGCAGCTGTGTCTCGGACAGGATCTCTGTATTTAAAGAGCAGTGCATGATAGGAAAAAGTTTGAGAACTTGTGCTCCCCTATGTAATATGGGACCTAGGAGAGGTCATGGGACCTGAAAAATTTATATATAATCATTTTAAATTTTCATAGAATCATAGAATATCAGGGTTGGAAGGGACCTCAAGAGGTCATCTAGTCCAACCCCCTGCTCAAAGCAGGACCAATCCCCAACTAAATCATCCCAGCCAGGGCTTTGTCAAGCCGGGCCTTAAAAACCTCCAAGGAAGGAGACTCCACCACCTCCCTAGGTAACGCATTCCAGTGTTTCACCACCCTCCTAATGAAATAGTTTTTCCTAATATCCAACCTGGACCTCCCCCACTGCAACTTGAGACCATTGCTCCTTGTTCTGTCATCTGCCACCACTGAGAACAGCCGAGCTCCATCCTCTTTGGAACCCCTCTTTTGTTTCTCTATTTCTACAATCTGAGCAAAATATTTACATTTATGACTAGTTCTTGCCAGCATAATTTTGCAGTCAACTCCGAGACACAGATTTAACGACATATTGAAGATTTTATAAATTGTATTAAGATTCTGCTCAGCAAAGCTATTTTTGATTAGTAATGCACCCTATTTACACACACACACACACACACACACACACACGGACAAAACAATCCATCTCCTATACATTATTTGTTGCTGCTAGTCTTGCCAAACCTAATTGTTCAAAAATCATGAGATTGGAGATTAAAAATGAATAGTTTTGGGGGTTCTTTTTATTTCCCTTCTGATTTTTAACATCTGGGGTATGGCAGGTCACATTTTCCATTTTTTCCCCTACAACCATGAGGGCTAGAAACCTTTAAGAGAAAAAACCCCGAAACAATCCCCAAACCAAAAAACGAAAGCTGTGATTCTCACGTACACATTCATATGACTCCAGGAGCTGAGGCTTTAAGAAACACACCAAATATCATGATTCACAATAAAATTGCATTTAGTTCAGCCAATCTGTTATCTCTGTAACCTTTAGCATCCAGGAACAGAAGTATCACAGAGTTGTCTGTAGTTAGTATCTGGACACCTGGATTAGTTGAATAACCCCATCTCTGAGAGCAATGAAAGGGCTAAATAGAAAACATCCTTTAGAAGACTCCAAGAATATGTTGATTGCTTATTCAAAGCCAAAATTGTTCATAAAGTGCGGTTTGGTAAATTACCTTTCTATTCTATTTTGAATTACATTTGTGGAGTGATTGATTTGGATTATGCTTGCTCATGCGTATATTTGGACTGTTGCACCTGGTGTGAGTTTAAATAGGGCAGGCAAATGTACTGTGCTTCAGAGGTGTGCAAAATTTAATGTTTTGTGGAATTCTTTATGAACATTTATTGTCCTCCGTGATTATGCATCTGAATCTGGCATTACATGTAATTTTGTTGAGATGACATTTTTTCATCGGAACATTGAGAAAACATTAATTTGTGAAAATTTCCAAGGTAAAAACTGTTTTCACCTTAACAATATAATTTAAAAATGTGCATATTTCAGCAAAGTTTTCTGAAAATAATGATCCATTTTAGTACATAAAAATAAACCAAAACAACTTGAAATACAGGAGTACTCTAAATGCATTTCTATTTTCGACTCTGCACTACTCTACAATTATGATAATTTATCATAGCGGTGTATGCAAGAATATGCTATTTTTGGTAAATTAAAACTTTTGCCTGAATCAATTTTTTCTAACACAGCAAGCAAACGTGTAACTCTTCATTGAGGACTATGTACATGGTGAGTTTGATGACTTTAAAAAAGCCATTTTTGAGTTATTTGAACACAAAACATTATATTCTGTTAAAAGTAAAAAACATATCTTCTCCCCAATGCTTCATTAGTTCCAAAACAGCTGGACTAATGTTTCTAAACTTTTAAAAAAAATATTCACTATTTGGCTGACGGAGCAAACAAACAAACAAAAAAAATCCAACCCCATATTATATATATAAAGAGCTAACAAAAATCAATACGGTCTTAGGGCCAAACCTTGCCTTCAAATAAATGGGTGTCATAAGGAGGAGGGAGAAAAACTTGTTCACCTTAGCCTCTAAGGATAGAACAAGAAGCAATGGGCTTAAACTGCAGCAAGGGAGGTCTAGGTTGGACATTAGGAAAAAGTTCCTAACTGACAGGGTGGTTAAACACTGGAATAAATTGCCTAGGGAGGTTGTGGAATCTCCATCTCTGGAGATATTTAAGAGTAGGTTAGATAAATGTCTATCCAGGATGGTCTAGACAGTATTTGGTCCTGCCATGAGGGCAGGGGACTGGACTCGATGACCTCTCAAGGTCCCTTCCAGTCCTAGAATCTATGAATCCTAGAATCTATGAAATGTGCACAACTTCAGCAATCTTCCATGAGCATCTTTAGGCACATGAGGGCAAAATGTGTCCCCTAGAATTAAAAGAGCTTCACAACCATACCTATAACAGTGCTGCAATTAGGGTCACAAGTACAGCTATGATAAACCCAAGTAATATAAAACAGATTAACTTTTAAAATCAAGGTTTATATTCTTTTGTTCTTCTAACCCCCCAGAAAATGTTGGGTTTAAATTCATTGTTAAATCAGTTCACCACTTACATCAATAAGGATAGGTGCTTTGGTGAAAAAGCGAATGGGGAAACATTTTTCTTTCATCTGAATTATACTCCAGGATCCTTTTTTCCTCCAGAGCTCTAGGATGAATATTTAAGTTGGTTTTTGCAGGAGGATTTGCTGGGTCAGAAGATTTTCGGACATGTGCAGAAGGGAGAGGAGGGAACTCCACCTTTATTATTTAGGTTCTGAAACTTATGCAGCTGAAGTTTTCTTGCTGAGCTTTGGTCACAGTAAAATCAGCTAATTACCGGGGCACTGAAAATCTGACCTACTTTAATGCATTTAAACGATGGGGGCATAAATCCTTCATAATCCAAATTCTATATTAAAAGCCCATTCTGTTACTGAGAACTTAAAAGAAAACATTAGCCAATGCTTATATGGGACCTAGACAGAACAGTCATGTGTGTTTGGCACTGGGGGCTATACCCTTATTCAGCCTATTACACAAAGCTAACCATGTGGTGGAGAATAGAATGCAAATACTCACTATATAATCACACAGCTCTAAAGGCTGGGGTTTTCAAAGCTGTCTAAGGGAGTGAGATGCCCGACTCCCACTGCAAGTCCTTTCGCCTCCCAGGTTCTGCCCCCCCCAAATGGTTTCTGTTTATATGCATCAACAGTTCTTTACATTTACAGTTGTAAGACAAAAAGTTGCAGCTCATCTAATGCTGCTGAGATATTTCTTATTAACCAGTCCAATTTATGCTGCACAGGTCTGGGAGTGCCTCATCTGGGACAACAGACCTTGCAGAAATCAACTAAATGTTTTGTTTTCTTTACCGAGAGTTTTGCTCCATTTGACCGGCTCAAACCATGAAGCCACTGTCATGGATCACAAGCCGGGGCAATAGCATAAAAACAACAAAGCAAGGATTGTGGCATTCAGAGCGCTTCACTATTTTGCTCCCTCATATTTGATTTACATTCACACTGATGCCAGCACCTTCAGTTTTGCTCAGAAAATGTTCTGTGTTATATGGCACCTGTTTGCTGTGCAATTTCCAGGTACTGCAATAACTGGCTTTTCTTTATAACTCTCTCGTGTAATGCCCTCCTTCCATTTGAGTCAGAGAAGTTAGAGATGGAAAAGATACTACTTAGGCAAAGCCAGCACCTTATAAGTACAGGATATAGTGTCTCTGATCGAGAATGTAACAGATACTCCAGTGTTTCCCAAACTTGGAACGCCGCTTGTTTAGGGAAAGCCCCTGGCGGGCCGGGCCGGTTTGTTTACCTGCCGCGTCCGCAGGTTCGGCCAATCGCGGCTCCCACTGGCCGCGGTTCGCTGCTCCAGGCCAATGGGAGCTGCTGGAAGCGGCGCGGGCC